>NW_027262706.1:12500-24829 GCF_902827115.2 Pseudochaenichthys georgianus | reverse complement strand
TCTTCTCATGTCTCTTCTACATCAACATGTGTCCCCTCTTCTTCATGTCTCTTCTACATCAACATGTGTCCCCTCTTCTTCATGTCTCTTCTACGTCAACATGTGTCCCCTCTTCTCCATGTCTCTTCTACATCAACATGTGTCCCCTCTTCTTCATGTCTCTCCTACATCAACATGTGTCACATCAACCACAACTCTTTAAAGTAGAGACACTACATACTGATATACACCTGACCATCAGCAGGAGAGGACTCTTTAAAGTAGAGACACTACATACTGATATACACCTGAACATCAGCAGGAGAGGACTCTTTAAAGTAGAGACACCACATACTGATATATTATACGCATCATCGAGTATCTTTAACCCAGAGCCTCTAATCAATAATGAAAGCATATATATTGTGCATACATTAAGCGAGCTGCTGCCACCACGCTCAGTCAGCATGGTGTACACAGATATCTCTGAATGAGAGCAGCACGGCTGAACTCTCCTGCGTCTCCGCTGGCAGCCTGATATTAAAGCTCCATCTATAATTAAGCTGCGAACCATCTCACAGCATTTCCTCCGTCAGAGGAGCCCCCCTTCTATACTATAACCTTCTCTCTCCCGTCTGTTTGCTTTTCAGCTGAAACCTCTCCGAATATCAAAACTAAATACGATGCTAACGACAACAAGCGCTCAATAAGTCGCCGGATGATAATTGATCGTGAAACCGGTGCAGCTGCAGAAACGTCGACATGGCAGCGGAGCCTCTGCAAGCTGCTAATCATAGCAATTAGGATGCGGTTAACTCGAGCACGCACGTGTGTAATAATAATGAGGCTAATGACCGATTTCTAATGCGACGTCTTCAGTGTAGAAACAAGTATGCACATATTGCCCCGGTGTCAGTAAACACCACGTCCCACAAATGCCTCAACGAAGACGTGTTTGTGTCCGCTGTCACCGTGCAGATTGAGATGAGAGAAAAATCGCATTACATGCTTTGAAGATGTCTATTTTCCTCACATAGCATGCTGACGCGGTGCTGGGCCAAACGCATTAACCCCGTGGCCCGTCTGATCCCGTAGAACGATGCGTTTCCACGAGACATTTGCATAAAGCTTGACGATAGTCGAGCTGTTGTTGATGTGTAATCCCACAATGGCTGCTTGGCTTGGTTTGCTATGTGGAATCAAAGGCCCTCAGTGCGGCTCTCTCACGCCCTCGTGTTCCACGCTCACATCGCCGAGGTTAACTGCGTCTCCATGTTTCCCCGTCTGGATTTATCGTGAGCTCTCGGAGGATTTACCACAAACTGTTCGACCTGGAAAGGCAAGAAAGTACGCGATTAAATAAGTGAGTCACAACTTAACTCGTGAGAAATGCTCCATGAGATGCAGCGTTTCTACTGGGGACGAGACGTTTCACCATCCATCAGTCAATCAAATCAAGAAAAAAGAAAAAAAAAGAAAGCAAAAAAGAAAAAAGAAAGAAAAAAATGAAAGAAAGAAAAAAAAAGAAAGAAAAAAAAAAGAAAAAAAAGAAATAAAAAAAAAAAAAATAAAGAATAAAAGAAAAAAGAAAGAAATAAAAAAAAAAAAATAAATCAAGAAAGAAAGAAAGAAAATAAAAAAAGAAATAAAAAAGACAAAAAATAAATAAAAATCAAAAAATAACAAAAAAACAATAAATAAATCAAGAAAACAAATAAAAAAAGGAATACAAAAAAATCAAAAAAGAAATCAATAAAGAAAAACAATAAATCACTAAAAAATAAACCAATCAATCAACAATCAGCAAAATCAAAATCAATCAAAAAAAATCAATCAATAACAAAACAATCAAGAAATCAATCAATCAATCACTCAATCAATCAAAATCAATCACTCAACCAATCAATCAATCACTCAACCAATCAATCAACCAACCAACCAATCACTCAATCACTCAATCAATCTATCAAGCAATCAATCACTCAACCAATCAATCACTCAATCAATCAATCAATCACTCAACAACCAATCAACCAATCAATCACTCAACAATCAACCAATCAATCAACCAATCAATCAATCAATCAACCAACCAATCAATCAATCACTCAACCAATCAATCACTCAACAATCAATCTATCAATCACTCAATGTTTATTTATAGCCCAATATCACAAATCTTACATTTGTCTCCGTGGACTTCACAGTTTGTTCAGGAACGCAATGCTCTAGAGCAGGGATGGGCGACTTTGATGGTGGTGGGGGCCACATAATTGATGTACTGGCCACCAGGGGGCCGCATATTCACTTGGAACACACACACAGAAATTCCATGTGTTGTATGTAATTGTTAACAAATATACTAAGTCTGACATCTTCATGACATTTTACAATCAAAGGGAACATCCCCAATAATGGGAACATCCTCTAATCAGCTCACTAAACAAATATCAGTTTCACACAAATGTTATGTCATTTTAGAAGTGGCATGTTTGTATTGAACAGGTTATTAAACAGTGGAATAAAAGCTATTTAAACTATTGGAAAGCACGGAAAATGTGTGTGGTATTGAGATTAACCATTAGATGACATACACATGAAGTCATGAACACTAAGTTGTCCTAACTTTGAACCTAAGACACTTGGAGCCAGTCTCTGCATTCCCCTTACTCCACAATAAGTGGGAATGTCCACACAGACACCCGTCAGCCCGCACTCCTGCTGTTCCTCAGCGCCAGTCCCCCTCCCCTCCGCTGACATTATGATGAAAAAGCGTAGTAATCAATAGATAACATGGCAGGGTCAGTGACAGTTTGTTTTCATCTGATTTCAAATGAACAAGTCTTTTTAAGAATATTAAACTTTTTTTCGCCAATTCAGATGATAAAAACAACTTGTAAGATTGTAACGGCATAATTACAAGAGGCAACTTAATACGTCACAAGCAGGCATAACAACAGACGGGGTTTCTTGTGAGGGTTTCCCCCGGGAAACAAACACAATACACACAAATGCGTCACAGATTGTTTTGCGGTATTTGAAATCATGTACGCAGCTCGCCACGTAACTAGGAGTCTAGTGGACGGTATCAGTACTACAAGTAAAAAAAATAAAAAAAGATTATTATTATTATTTTATTTTTTAATTAATTACGTTGTTTATAAATTAATCTGAGGGCCGCAAAAAGAGGAGGTGGGGGCCGCATGCGGCCCGCGGGCCGCCATTTGCCCATCCCTGCTCTAGTAGGACAGTAGGGTACAATAGGACAGTAGGGTACAATAGGACAGTAGGGTATAATAGGACAGTAGGGTATAATAGGACAGTAGGGTATAATAGGACAGTAGGGTATAATAGGACCGTAGGGTATAATAGGACAGCAGGGTATAATAGGACAGTAGGGTATAATAGGACAGTAGGGTATAATAGGACAGTAGGGTATAATAGGACAGCAGGGTATAATAGGACAGTAGGGTACAATAGGACAGTAGGGTATAATAGGACAGTAGGGTATAATAGGACAGCAGGGTATAATAGGACAGTAGGGTACAATAGGACAGTAGGGTATAATAGGACAGTAGGGTATAATAGGACAGTAGGGTATAATAGGACAGTAGGGTATAATAGGACCGTAGGGTACAATAGGACAGTAGGGTACAATAGGACAGTAGGGTATAATAGGACAGTAGGGTATAATAGGACAGTCGGGTATAGTAGGACCGTAGGGTATAAAAGGACAGTAGGGTATAATAGGACAGTAGGGTATAATAGGACAGTAGGGTATAATAGGACAGTCGGGTATAGTAGGACCGTAGGGTATAATAGGACAGTTGGGTACAATAGGACAGCAGGGTATAATAGGACAGTAGGGTATAATAGGACAGTAGGGTATAATAGGACAGTCGGGTATAGTAGGACCGTAGGGTATAAAAGGACAGTTGGGTACAATAGGACAGCAGGGTATAATAGGACAGTAGGGTATAATAGGACAGTAGGGTACAATAGGACAGTCGGGTACAATAGGACAGCAGGGTATAATAGGACAGTAGGGTATAATAGGACAGTAGGGTATAATAGGGCCGTAGGGTATAATAGGACAGTCGGGTATAATAGGACCGTAGGGTATAAAAGGACAGTAGGGTACAATAGGACAGTAGGCTATAATAGGGCCGTAGGGTATAATAGGACAGTCGGGTATAATAGGACCGTAGGGTATAAAAGGACAGTAGGGTACAATAGGACAGCAGGGTTATAATAGGACCGTAGGGTATAATGAGGACGTAGGGTACAATAGGACAGTCGGGGTATAATAGGACCAGTAGGGTACAATAGGACAGTAGGGTACAATAGGACAGTAGGGTACAATAGGACAGTAGGGTATAATAGGACAGTCGGGTACAATAGGACAGTAGGGTATAATAGAACAGTAGGGTACAATAGGACAGTAGGGTACAATAGGACAGTCGGGTATAATAGGACAGTAGGGTATAATAGGACAGCAGGGTATAATAGAACAGTAGGGTATAATAGAACAGTAGGGTACAATAGGACAGCAGGGGTATAATAGAACAGTAGGGTATAATAGAACAGTAGGGTATAATAGGACAGTAGGGTATAATAGGACAGTAGGGTATAATAGGACAGTAGGGTATAATAGAACAGTAGGGTATAATAGGACAGTAGGGTATAATAGGACAGTAGGGTATAATAGGACAGTAGGGTATAATAGGACAGTAGGGTATAATAGAACAGTAGGGTATAATAGGACCAGTAGGGTATAATAGGACAGTCGGGTACAATAGGACAGCAGGGTATAATAGGACAGTAGGGTATAATAGGACAGTAGGGTATATAGGACAGTAGGGTATATAGGACAGTAGTGTATAATAGGGCCGTAGGTATAATAGGACAGCAGGGTATAATAGGGACAGTCGGGTACATAGGACAGCAGGGTATAATAGGACAGTATGGGTATAATAGGACAGTTCGGGTACAATAGGACAGCAGTGTATAATAGGACAGTAGGGTATAATAGGACAGTGGGTATAATAGGACAGCAGGGTATAATAGGACAGTAGGGTATAATAGGACAGCAGGGTATAATAGGACCGTAGGGTATAATAGGACAGTAGGGTACAATAGGACAGTCGGGTAATAATAGGACCGTAGGGTATAATAGGACAGTAGGGTACAATAGGACAGTAGGGTATAATAGGACAGTCGGGTACAATAGGACAGTAGGGTATAATAGGACAGCAGGGTATAATAGGACAGTAGGGTATAATAGGACAGTCGGAGGGTACAATAGGACAGTAGGGTATAATAGGACAGTAGGGTACAATAGGACAGTAGGGTATATAGGACAGGTAGGGTATAATAGGACAGTAGGGTATAATAGGACAGTAGGGTACAATAGGACAGTAGGGTACAATAGGACAGTCGGGTACAATAGGACAGCAGGGTATAATAGAACAGTAGGGTACAATAGGACAGTAGGGTACAATAGGACAGTAGGGTACAATAGGACAGCAGTGTACAATAGGACAGTCGGGTATAATAGGACAGTAGGGTATAAATAGGACCGTAAGGGTATAATAGGACAGTAGGGTACAATAGGAAGTCGGGTATAATAGAACAGTAGGGTACAATAGGACAGCAGGGTACAATAGGACAGTAGGGTACAATAGGACAGTAGGGTACAATAGGACAGTCGGGTATAGGTAGTACACCAGCGCTCTCTCACTGCGAACACAGACCTGATATCTTGAGTAGTATCCATCACCGTGGGGGAGAGGTTTCTCTGGACGAGCTGTTGGTTCTCTTCTCCGTCCTCCAGCCGTTGTTTCTAGAGGCTTTATTCAGAGCGGAGTTACTGCAGTGTAACTTTAATGCAACAGCCGTTGCTCTCCGCAGCAGGAGCTTGTTCCTCTCTGATTGAGCGAGAGTGCAGCTGACCTTCAGCCATTTTAACTGAGACTGTATAAAAAGGCCCGGCCAGAGCCCTGGTTTTACGGCCGTGCCTTCCCAAGGTCCCGCTGACCTGATGGATATTACCGGGATAAATCAAACCTTCACGCCAACACACTCATCCACAGCAGAGGATGGAGCGAAGCGTTGAAGAACGGCACGACTCAGAGTAAAGGTGTGTGTGTGTGTGTGTGTGTGTGTGTGTGTGTGTGTGTGTGTGTGTGTTGTGTGTGTGTGTGTGTGGTGTGTGTGTGTGTGTGTGTGTGTTGTGTGTGTGTGTGTGTGTGTGTGTGTGTGTGTGTGTGTGTGTGGTGTGTGTGTGTGTGTGTGTGTGTGTGTGTGTGTGTGTGTAAGTGAGCATTTTACAGTGTTTGGTGTTAAAGTGTTTGTGTGCTAAATATGCAGAGGTAGGGAAGTAGTGGAGTACAAATACAAAGCACATGTCTCTGGTATCAGTACTGTACTCCACTACTTATTTACCTGACGACTTTTTACCTGGACTTCTTACATGTTGAACTCAAATACCTGTACTTTCTACTTCTCTCATGTTGAACTCAAATACCTGTACTTTCTACTTCTCACATGTTGAACTCAAATACCTGTACTTTCTACTTCTCTCATGTTGAACTCAAATACCTGTACTTTCTACTTCTCACATGTTGAACTCAAATACCTGTACTTTCTACTTCTCACATGTTGAACTCAAATACCTGTACTTTCTACTTCTCACATGTTGAACTCAAATACCTGTACTTTCTACTTCTTACATGTTGAACTCAAATACCTGTACTTTCTACTTCTCTCATGTTGAACTCAAATACCTGTACTTTCTACTTCTCACATGTTGAACTCAAATACCTGTACTTTCTACTTCTCACATGTTGAACTCAAATACCTGTACTTTCTACTTCTCTCATGTTGAACTCAAATACCTGTACTTTCTATTTCTCTCATGTTGAACCCAAATACCTGTACTTTCTACTTCTCACATGTTGAACTCAAATACCTGTACTTTCTACTTCTCTCATTTTCGAAACAGCTGGTTCCTTTAGTTTGAATGTGTGTTTGGTGGTGTGATCATTATTCTTTACGGTACGTCCACAAAGCAGCTTTTCGAAAGTCTTGGAGCTGGGCGTGTCTGACAGCTTGGGGATTTTTTGCGAGCAACGCGACCAACAACCAATCACATGAATCTCCCGCCCCCGACATACAAAGCAAAAAACCCCGGGGATTTTATGCGAGAAATATATATAGATTAGGGCTGTCAAACAATTAACATTTTTAATCAGATTAATCACAATTTAAAAATTAATTAATCAGATTAATCACCATTCGAACTATGTCCAAAATATGCCATCTCTTCATGTATATTGTTGGGAATGGAAAGATAAATGAAAGAAGGCGGATATATCCATTTAACACAGTATCTATGTTTATTATAACATTTTTCTGCATGTCAAAATGAAAGACAGCCCACACACCTATCAATCATCAAACCGTGGGGTCTTCATTCATTACGTGTTGATTTCTATCAACGGGGAGTACTTCAGAAAAGTCGACAGAGGGGGGGGGGGGGCTAGTGGAGTACTTCAGGAAAGTCGACAGAGGGGGGGGGGGGGGGGCTAGTGGAGTACTTCGTGACCACAGAGTGTGCACGTTGTGATCAGCTGTTTTAGCGCAGGTCTCCAGTGAAGGGGGGAGTCTCCCTCCGCAGCCGGTTGGCGTAGTTTCGGCACAGTTCCGTTGTACAGACCGACGTTAACAGCAGCCCTGTCTGTGCACACGGAGACCGACTCTGTCGCCCGGTGATCTAACCGCCTTCTGGAAAAGCTTCACAAGTACGTCGGTACGCAAATGCGCTTTGAGATACAAGTGACGGTACGCATTTCAGATGACGCACATAACCTGCGTACCAGTTATCTGCACCCAGACCCGGCGGCAGACATACGTCTCTGGGCGGGCATTTGATGCACCAGGGCGGGCCCACCCCGAAACTTACATTTCCCGGAAAAACTGAAGTGTGAAAGAGCTGACATGCTGAAAACCCAAGGCCTGCAGGGGGTCTGGGGAGATTCTCCCCCAGGAGATTTTTTGAAATACTAACATAAAATACACATTCTGGTACTCTCTTGAGAAGAAAAATAAATAAATCTATTACTACACAACATATTTAAAAAAAAAAATGAATGCCATTTCAGTTTTGTGTTACTTTGTTCTGAAAGCTGAACCTGCTGCTCCTCACGGAGAGAAGAGGGAAGAGGCTGTGAATTACTTTACATTGTGGATCAGGGTGGATTGCCCCCATTGTTCTGTGTGTCAACATGAAAGACAGCCCACACATCAATCAATCATCAAACCGTGGGCTCTTATTTAATTACGTGTTGATTTATATCAACACGTAATTTTGTATCGATGTATATAGAGACGAACTGTAACTACAGCAAAAATATTCTCCGTCGGGACTTCCTGCAACAACACCACGTCGTTATCTTGATTCTGATTGGCCAGAAGACATTATCAAAGATGTTCTATTGAGAAGATGATCACTACGTGACAAAAGTTTTCAAACCGTTTCTAGTCTTCGGTATTTCCAGACAAGTGGCTGAAATCAATCTGACTAACTGCTGTATGTGCAATTTACTCCGCGCGAGTTGGCGGACTTTATTTAGCTTACTTTAAAATCATTTTTCATGGTGGGGCTAAGCCATTTATTGGTATGGCTGTAGCCTACCCAAGTATATCCTGGCGCCGCCACTGAACATAATAATAAAACAATTAAAATGTTGTATTCAGCCCTGATTAAAACAGCGGGCCCAAATCCTGGATGGCCGGGCCCGGCCCCATGGGGCCCGCCCATGACGCCGGGTCTGTGTGCACCCCTGTACCAGAGCCATATTATTACTATGATATGGCTCTGCCCTGTACTACAGCAAGAGTATTCTCCGTCGGGACTTCCTGCAACAACACCACGCCGTTATCAAAGATGTTCTATTGAGAAGACGATCACTACGTGACAAAAGTTTTCAAAACCGTGGCTACTGAAATCAGTCTTACTAACTGCTGTCTGTGCAATTTACTCCGCGAGTTGGCAGACTTTATTTTGCTTACTTTAACATCATGTCTCTCAAGCCATTTCTTGGTATGGGTGTAGCCTACCCCAGCCATACCCTGGCGCTGCCACTGGTGGCACGTATGGGGCGGGCCATTCTGCACATGCGTTAAATGCGTTAAATATTTTAACGCAATTAATTCAAAAAATTCCAGCTCAGCTTCAAAAGTTGAACATTGCTCAACTTTTGAATCCTGGAAATCCTGGAAATCTTCGCTTCGCTCCCCCACAATGCAGTTCGGCGAAAAGCGAGGTGACGTCATCCCCATTCAAAGTCAACGGGCAGAGAAGCGTTGGAAGCGGTGGAAGATTCTTCTGAAGCTGCTGTGTGGACGTACCGTTAGAGTCACTGCGTGCCTATTGGTTGGAACACGATCCGTGTATCCATCACTTCCTGGTCTTCTCTAAAGAAGAGGGACCAATGGAAACGTTGTCATGTTGCCGTTGTTCAGCATGGAAACATTCATTAGCTAACAATGACATTATTGTTCTGTTGATATAAAGGGAGGTCAGGTACTCTTTAAAGCAGCTGCTAGCTATGGGTACTTTCTACTGAAGTACACTTCAAAGTTCTTTACTTTTACTTGAGCAAAGAAGTTTAGTCAGAACTTCTACTTTCACCAGAGTATTTTAAAACACGAGTATCTGTTCTTCTACCTGAGTAAAGGATGTGTGTACTTGTGTGTGTGTGTGTGTGTGTGTGTGTGTGTGTGTGTGTGTGTGTGTGTGTGTGTGTGTGTGTGTGTGTGTGTGTGTGTGTGTGTGTGTGTGTGTGTGTGTGTGTGTGTGTGTGTGTGTGTGTGTGTGTGTGTGTGTGTGTGAGTGTCAGTCGAACATGAAAGCAGCGCTCCGACAGCCGCGGCATATTTAATTCGTCAGTGAAAAGTTCCCTTGCTTTTTGAAAGCGACGGCCTTTGATGCATCGACTCAGCGTTAACAATACAGACACACAGGGTGAGCGAAGGGACAGTGGCGGATGGCAGATCTATTTCATAACTGACCAGCGTCTCATACCCGGGGGCATCGTGGGAGTTAAGCCTCAGTGTGTGGCGACAGCTGGATAACTCAGACACCAAGCCGGCTCCTCTGGATTTACTAAGAGCGCTCAGGGCAGAGTCTTAATGACACGCATGTGCCCAACACTTCTCACGGTGAAAGCCTCTTATTCTCACGGATCATCGCCTCGAAAGATGGCGTGATGGAAGCTCCACTCAATCCCGTCTGGTCAGAAAAGAACAAGCTTAAACCAAAGTTATTTAATCAAGAGTTATAGCATTCAACAGATTCGATGTATTTCCAGCTGGAAGGACAGACATCTGATGCCATGTCTTTTGATGCCGCTGCAACACAAAGAATTCCCAAATTGGGATCCATAAAGTTCTTCTCATCCTCTCTTCTCTTCTCTTCACCGTGACAACAGAAACACAAGCACTCGAGACAGCAGGGGTGTCAAACTCAAGGCCCGGGGGCCGAATTCGGCCCGCGACTTCATTTCATGCGGCCCCTCAAGAGATTGCAAAGAATATAATATGTTTATTATACGGTTACATGCCGATTTACAGAAGCACATTGCCCATAAACTACATATCCCACAATGCATCTCGAATTTGACTTTTTTCTCATAATTTGACTTTTTTTCTCAGAACAAGTTTTTTTCTCAGAATTTGACTTTTTTTCTTCAAAATATTAATTTTTTCTTAGAATTAGATTTTTTTTAAATCACTTTGTAACATTCTCCCTGAAGAGACTTGCAATGATTTGCCCTAGACTTCCGCTTTCAGACGTAGTTAATTATGAAGTTATTACCCTATCCGATAATAATCCAATGCAGAGGCAATGATGTCATATAATACATTATTTTATATATATTAAATATTTATATATGTATTTTGATATAGTCTTAAAGTTACAACCGGCCCTTTGAGTAAAACCATAATGCTGATGTGGCCCGTGAAGAAATTGAGTTTGACACCCTTGCGATACAGGAACAGGACAAACGGGGGAAGTCTCAGAGTGGACATCACAAGCCGTTTCCATGTTGGCGAAACTTGCTTATATTCTCATTACAAACCGAAGATCCATTTAATCGCCTGACAGGAAGTCACGTAATGAAATGAGACTTGTGATACCTTCCTACGATAGATGGAAGTAACAGGATGTGAGATATTAGACCGCGTGTGTTTTCGTCTGAAACAACAGTTTTGTTTCTGGAAGTTTGGAGCAAGATGGCTCGACAACATGAAAGCTAATGGAGGGTGAAAGATCAAACTATTAAAAGACCACCATCTGCTGTTCATCTATCAAGAAACTTCACACCTGTCCACACGCTGCACCGCACCATGTGGTCTCTTCTTCAAATTAGATCATATGCTGTTCCACTTATAACGGGTTGCTACTGCAGCAACGCTAACGCTGCATTTAGACTGAGAGGAATACAAGTCTACTTCTTTTGCACCCGAGCCGCCCCTAGAGGTCCCAAACGCTTTGTGGCATATTGAAAATGTAATAATAATAATATATAGATTTTATATAGCGCTTTTCTGAACCCAAAGACGCTTTACATTTGGGAGGGAGGGTAGACAAACAAAACAAAAACAAAGACAGAACCAAAAAGAAACAAAACACAACAGAAAAGCAGTCGGGAGGAAGTTGATTGAGAGGGGGCGGGGCTTATGGATACAGAGTTGAAGAGGTGGGTTTTGAGGCGGGACTGGAACAGGGTGAGGGACTCAGACTCACGGAGGTCTTGGGGGAGGGAGGTCCAGAGCCACAGAGAAGGCTCTGTCCCCGAAGCTCCGGAGTCTGGCCTTGAGGATGGAAAGCAAACCGGCTGAGGAGGATCTGAGGGGCCGGGGGGGTTGGTAGAGGGTGAGGAGGTCAGTGAGGTAGCGAGGGGGGGGGGGGGGGCAGATGGTGGAGGGCTTTGTAAGTGAGGACCAGGAGTTTGTAATGGGTGCGGTGTGTTTTAATGAGAGGGATTAACTAAGTATGTGTAATGCTGCGTTCACACCGGACGCGACGCGACGTCTGGGGGCGGCGCGATTACATGGAAAGACAATGCAGAGACTCGATCAGACGCGAATTCGCTACGACGGTGCGCATGAAGCGGTGGACGCGGCGCGAAGCACGCGATTTGAAGCGGGCCGCGTCAAATGCGAGAGTTCAATTTTTTCAACTCGGGCGTCAAATTCACGTGACGCGTGAAGCGGAAGCCAATCGGCGGTGAGGATCTCAGCCTGCCGTCACTGCCGTTAGCCGTTAGCAGTTAGCACTCAGA
>NW_027262706.1:0-7500 GCF_902827115.2 Pseudochaenichthys georgianus | reverse complement strand
GACTACAAATGGTGGGAAGGAGATATTGGACACAGCAGACGGAAAAGTCTCTGAATGAAGGTGGAATTATGTTAAATACTCACAACTAAATAGGCAGCAAGCATTATCTATTGAGACTTCAAAACAGCCATGCGAGTTATATGCTAAGGTCTGCTAGCGTGCCCACAGAGGCAATGCTAACGTGCTTTTAATGATAGTTTAAATGCAGTCCCTTGATGCTGAAGTGATATATTATTTAACACTCAGAATAACACGAGCAGCTTCTCACACGTGTGTAACTGTTAGGGTACGTCCACACAGCAGCTTTACGGTACGTCCACACAGCAGCTTTACGGTACGTCCACACAGCAGCTTCACGGTACGTCCACACAGCAGCTTTACGGTACGTCCACACAGCAGCTTCGCGGTACGTCCACACAGCAGCTTTACGGTACGTCCACACAGCAGCTTCACGGTACGTCCACACAGCAGCTTTACGGTACGTCCACACAGCAGCTTTACGGTACGTCCACACAGCAGCTTCACGGTACGTCCACACAGCAGCTTTACGGTACGTCCACACAGCAGCTTCTCACACGTGTGTAACTGTTAGGGTACGTCCACACAGCAGCTTCACGGTACGTCCACACAGCAGCTTTACGGTACGTCCACACGGCAGCTTTACGGTACGTCCACACAGCAGCTTTACGGTACGTCCACACAGCAGCTTTACGGTACGTCCACACGGCAGCTTTACGGTACGTCCACACGGCAGCTTCACGGTACGTCCACACAGCAGCTTTACGGTACGTCCACACGGCAGCTTTACGGTACGTCCACACAGCAGCTTCTCACACGTGTGTAACTGTTAGGGTACGTCCACACAGCAGCTTTTCTAAAACCTTGAAAAGCTTGGGGATTTTTTGCGAGCAACGCTCCCCCACAATGCAGTGCGGCGAAAAGCGAGGCAAAGTGACGTCATCCCCATTCAAAGTCAACGGGCAGAGAAGCGTTGGAAGCGGTGGAAGATTCTTCTGAAGCTGCTGTGTGGACGTACCGTAACTGTGTAACTGTGGGGCGCGACCCCTGGTGGATCGCGGAGGTACTGCAGGGGGGGCGCGAGAAGAAATTGTAAACAAACAAAATCTCATTGGTCAGAGATACTGCTGCCTTTTGCAACATCCGACTTGTGAGAGAGGCTTTTCTGCTGTTGCTGCCATCAAAACGAAATACTGATCAACTGACATTTGAATTTAGAAATCTACTACTCAGGGAAGAAGGACTAGTTTTAATTAGGCCAAATTAATTCACAGTATTACAAGCACTTTAGTTCATGTGTAATCCATAATAAAATATAAAATGATAGTTGGATATTTGTATCTTCTTATTATTAGCAGAGAAAATGTAATGTTTTTACAACAATATACAATTAATCCTGTCTACCAATATAGATGGGAACCGGGTGGGGGGTCCGTCTCCGTGAGCATCCTGACGTATGAGTTATTATCAGTTATCTGTAAGTGATACGTCTCTGCGTTGATAATATGTTCAGAAGAAATCCATGAAGTTTGAATGATTTTTGATTTTGGCCTCGTTCCCTGAGCTCCGTCACCGACGGTAACATGGAGCGTGCATCCTAGGTAGCCAATTTACCAAAGATCACTGGAATTAGTTGCCTCTGTTGCCTTACACCCTTCATGTTTCCTTACACTCTTCATGTTTCCTTACACCCTTCATGTTTCCTTACACCCTTCATGTTTCCTTACACCCTTAATGTTCCCTTACACCCTTCATGTTTCCTTACACACTTAATGTTGCCTTACACCCTTCATGTTTCCTTACATATTTAATGTTTCCTTACACCCTTCATGTTTCCTTACACCCTTCATGTTTCCTTCCAGACTTAATGTTTCCTTACACCCTTCATGTTTCCTTACACCCTTAATGTTCCCTTACACCCTTCATGTTTCCTTACACACTTAATGTTGCCTTACACCCTTCATGTTTCCTTACACCCTTCATGTTTCCTTACACCCTTAATGTTTCCTTACACCCTTGATGTTTCCTTACACACTTAATGTTTACTTACACCCTTAATGTTTCCTTACACCCTTAATGTTTCCTTACAGACTTAATGTTTCCTTACACCCTTAATGTTTCCTTACACCCTTAATGTTTCCTTACACCCTTCATGCTTCCTTACACCCTTAATATTTCCTTACACCCTTAATGTTTCCTTACACACTTAATTTTTCCTTACACCCTTAATGTTTCCTTACACCCTTGATGTTTCCTTACACACTTAATGTTTACTTACACCCTTAATGTTTCCTTACACCCTTAATGTTTCCTTACACCCTTGATGTTTCCTTACACACTTAATGTTTACTTACACCCTTAATGTTTCCTTACACCCTTGATGTTTCCTTACACACTTAATGTTTCCTTACACCCTTCATGTTGCCTTACACCCTTCATATTTCCTTGCACCCTTAATGTTCCCTTACACACTTAATGTTTCCTTACACCCTTAATGTTTCCTTACACACTTCATGTTTCCTTACACCCTTCATGTTTCCTTACACCCTTCATGTTTCCTTACACCCTTAATGTTTCCTTACACCCTTCATGTTTCCTTACACACTTAATGTTTCCTTACACCCTTCATGTTCCCTCACACCCTTCATTTTTCCTTACACCCTTAATGTTCCCTTACACACTTAATGTTTCCTTACACCCTTAATGTTTCCTTACACCCTTCATGTTTCCTTACACACTTAATGTTGCCTTACACCCTTCATGTTTCCTTACACCCTTCATGTTTCCTTACACCCTTCATGTTTCCTTACAGACTTAATGTTTCCTTACACCCTTCATGTTTCCTTACAGACTTAATGTTTCCTTACACCCTTAATGTTTCCTTACACCCTTCATGTTTCCTTACACCCTTCATGTTTCCTTACAGACTCAATGTTCCCTTACACCCTTCATGTTTCCTTACAGACTTAATGTTTCCTTACAGACTTAATGTTTCCTTACACCCTTCATGTTTCCTACACACTTAATGTTGCCTTACACCCTTCATGTTTCCTTACATATTTAATGTTTCCTTACACCCTTCATGTTTCCTTACAGACTTAATGTTTCCTTACACCCTTAATGTTTCCTTACACCCTTCATGTTTCCTTACACCCTTCATGTTTCCTTACACCCTTCATGTTTCCTTACAGACTTAATGTTTCCTTACACCCTTCATGTTTCCTTACAGACTTAATGTTTCCTTACACCCTTCATGTTTCCTTACAGACTTAATGTTTCCTTACACCCTTCATGTTTCCTTACAGACTTAATGTTTCCTTACAACCTTAATGTTTCCTTACACCCTTCATGTTTCCTTACACCCTTCATGTTTCCTTACACACTTAATTTCCCCTTACACCCTTAATGTTTCCTTACACCCTTAATGTTTCCTTACAGACTTAATGTTCCCTTACACCCTTAATGTTTCCTTACAGATTTAATGTTTCCTTACACCCTTAATGTTTCCTTACACCCTTCATGTTTCCTTACAGACTTAATGTTTCCTTACAGACTTAATGTTTCCTTACACCTTTAATGTTTCCTTACACCCTTAATGTTTCCTTACACCCTTCATGTTTCCTTACACTCTTCATGTTTCCTTACACCCTTCATGTTTCCTTACACCCTTCATGTTTCCTTACAGATTTAATGTTTCCTTACACCCTTAAGGTTTGCTTACACCCTTAATGTTTCCTTACAGATTTAATGTTTCCTTACACCCTTAATGTTCCCTTACACCCTTAATGTTTCCTTACAGATTTAATGTTTCCTTACACCCTTAAGGTTTCCTTACACCCTTCATGTTTCCTTACAGACTTAATGTTTCCTTACACCCTTAAGGTTTCCTTACACCCTTCATGTTTCCTTACAGACTTAATGTTTACTTTCACCTTTAATGTTTCCTTACACCCTTCATGTTTCCTTACAGACTTAATGTTTACTTTCACACTTAATGTTCCCTTACACCCAAAAAAGATCCCAAATTGGGATAAATAAAGTTCATCTTATCTTATCTTACCTTCTACTACAATATTGCTTTTGCTATTTAGTTAGCTTGAGCTACGTTGGGTAGTAGGTAGGGGGCTGTCTGTAGGCAGTATGAGAAAAATAAAGACCTTTTTGAACATTAAACACGTCACAGTTGAGGCACAACATACAAATATGAACCTGAAAATGAGAATAGGTCCTCCTGAAAATGTAGTAAGTAGAAAACATGTTTATTTTTTACATATATTTTTAATAAAGCTTAATAATCAACAGAGAGACCCAAAACTAGCATTTGTTTAAACATCTTTAAAAAATGAAATATACAGGTTGTATTTTGGTAAATACAAAATCTGTGAAACTCGAGCCTAAAAGTGCCTCGGCTTGTCTCCGTTGCTAATCCTTCCCATGTGGCTTGATCAATATGTTTTTCTTTAGATACATTTTCAATCAATATAGCTATAAATTAGGGAAATAGCGTGTTGTTGGACTCTCCACAAAGAAATCAAAGGTCATTGTCGGCTAAAGTTATGGTTGATATCAAAAAGCAATGATCCTGTATCTAATGAACCAGACGTATCTCTTAATATCCTACAAGTTCATGTTATTAGTGCCTACAGTTAAGATTTCAGAATAAAATAACTTTTGAACGCACATTTTTCTAAGCTACTACTCTTGTATATATATATATATATATATATAGACATTTTTATTCATTGGGAAAAACCCCTTGAGATGCACCATCTCGTTTTCAAAGGGGTCCCGACAATAGCAACAACTTACAGACATACATAAAGAAAAAGACAAAAGATTGATGAATGTAGAAATTAACACAGTCAAAGTATTTCACTGGAGAGACTGCTGATGAATGAAGTACTTCTTATCTCACTTCTTCATACACACATCTGTTCGACTCAACATGTTAATATTACAATAGTATTTAATCGTGGATTCACAACCGGTAGATTCCTCCTCTCTGCAGGTTTGAGTGTTACGGTGAAGTGAGAGAAGAGACGGAGAGATCTGGCTTACTGAAGCTGGTAACGAGCCAAAAGCCTCATCCCCTTCCTGATCCTTAAAACGATGTTTGAGCAGAAAGTCTGCTGAGTCACACAGCCGACTCGATTCCCATTTATCTTTCACGCCTAATAAAGAAGTGCAAATATTCCCCTTTCTTTTTTTTGATGTGAACCCGGAGCACCTGTTGAAGACACTGACGGTTTCTCATCCATTACTCGCCTTTTTACACTCGTGACCTTAAAGCTGCGAGGTCGGCGGAAATGAGCACCTGCTGCCGTGTGAACACGAGTCGAAGGCGCAGACAAAAGGATGGCGAGGATACGAGATGAAAAGGAGGGAGAAACCGTGTCAGACGCCTCACTCAGAAGAGGCCATTCTCACTTATCTCTCTTCATCGCGACCGCCGCCGGGTCGACATTAAAATGAATGGTTCAGGTCAGCGGCGTTCGAGGTCGCTTTGCTCCTTTTCAAAATGTGTGCATGCAATCACCTCCACCGCGGCTCGGTCGCCACGACGACGGCTTTTAATGGGTTCGTCGTTTAAAAACACAAAATGATTTGTTCAGCGGCGGACGAAAAGCCCTCGACTTTGCTCAGGTTGAGAGAGGGCTCCGAAAGGGCTTCAGCCGTCGCCCAACGACCGCATCTCCATTACCTTTCCTCGCTGACATCATGTGCTGTGCGTTAGCGAGGAGGGAGGAAACACTCATGTCTGCAAGGTCGTCTGTTAAGAGGAGACCAAGTTGTCTGCTTTATCCACTCGTGACGGCGTATCGATGTCCGTATGTACACACAGCATTCCACGCTCTGAAGTGTGTGCTTTCTTCATTCTAATTAAAGCATGTGTGTGCGCACCGCTGCTTTAACGACCCTTCCGTATGCCGGCGGAAAAGCTCAGGTGTAATTAATGTCTGCTGCACACATGTGAGCATAGAGAGGGGTTGTAAAACGGCCTCTTCCCCACTTCCAATTATTCTACTTCTGGTGCCCTTGCTCGTTATAATCTCAGACACTTCGTACCTGTACGGTTTGGTGACGAGACATAAGGGCCGTGGACTCATAACTTGGTGGAGCTTTGCCCGTCCGCCTAAAAGCACGTCCGTCTTTAAGTACGACCTTCAACAGCGTCAGCTCTTCACTGAACACGAAGCATCCCACCTGTTGACAGGCCGTAACCTCACAGCAACGTTTCAAGACCTCGACAAGAGGAGAAACAAAAGCATGTAATCAGGTGGGAAATGTATGTAAGAGGCTTCATTTCATATCAAACCTTTATTTATACGGATACATCCCATTGAGATCATTGATCTCTTTTCCAAGTAGTTCCACATGAAACATAAACATCAACAGAACAACAAAAGGACATCATCCAGCATCATTTACATAACTATCCACATGAACAGGTACCAACAGCTTCTGAATGAGTAGCATCCAACCGAGCTTTAAAAACATGTAGTGGCACCAGATTGCTCAGTTTCCATGTAATGTGCAGACTGTTCCCAGACAGAGGAGCTGCATCTAGAAGCTGCTTCCCTAAGACAGTCCTAGCAGCTGGCACATTTAATAAAACCACAGCATGCGATCTCAGGCAGGAGCCACTTACACTTCTCCGTGAGATCAGGGAGCAGATATAAGATGGAAGTTTCCCTAGCATGGCTTTGTATATGAAAATGTACCAGTGACTGAGCCTCCGTACAGTTAGTGAAAGCAAACCAGCATACAGGGTACAGTGAAGGGTTAATGCTTTACAGTCTGTCACACATCTCAGAGCGCTGTGATACGCAGCATCTAACTGGACCAGGCAACGGGCAGGTGCATTCATATAGACCAGATCCCCAGAGTCCAGCACAGGTCAAAGGTCACAGAGCCTCTTCCTGGCCTCAAGCGAGAAACAGGACTTGTTCCTGAAGAAGAACCCTAGCCTCACCCTCAGCTTTTTAAGCAGGTTATTGACCTGAAGTTTAAAAGAGAGACAATCATCAAGCCAGATACCAAGGTATTTATAACAGGTAACAACTTCAAGTTTTGTTCCTTGCGTAGTTACAATATCTAAAACAGGCTCTGGTGTCTTTTTAGCTTTAGAAAGAGCGTTACCTTGGTTTGATCCACATTTAAAAGAAGCTTTAGTTCAGAGAGCTGAGTCTGAATAGTGTTAAAAACAGCCTGTAATTTAACAACAGCCTCTTTAATGGAAGGACCTGCACAGAACATCACGGTATCATCCGCATACACATGTAAAGTAGCTTCATCCACATTTTCACCTACGCTGTTAATATATATGGAGAATAAAAGTGGTCCTAAAACAGAGCCTTGTGGTACACCATTAGAAATAAAAATAAAAACTCCTTTATTTGTTCACTCACAAGTCGTTCGAGCACCTTCGCCAGAACTGACAATTTAGAGATTGGCCTATAGTTATTTAAAATAGTTGCCTCG
>NW_027262705.1:0-24456 GCF_902827115.2 Pseudochaenichthys georgianus | reverse complement strand
GCTTCTACTGTTCCCTTTAGTGTTCACTTCCTGTCTGCATCTACTGTTCCCTTTAGTGTTCACTTACTGTCTGCTTCTACTGTTCCCTTTAGTGTATACTTCCCTGTCTATCTGCTTCTGCTGTTCCCTTTAGTGTTCACTTCCTGTCTGCTTCTGCTGTTCCCTTTAGTGTGTACTTCCTGTCTGTTTCCACAGTTCCCTTTAGTGATTGCTTCCTGTCTGTTTCTGCTGTTCCCTTTAGTGTTCACTTCCTGTCTGCTTCTACTGTTCCCTTTAGTGTTCACTTACTGTCTGCTTCTGATGTTCCCTTTAGTGTTCACTTCCTGTCTGCTTCTACTGTTCCCTTTAGTGTTTACTTCCTGTCTGTCTGCTTCTCCTGTTCCCTTTAGTGTTCACTTCCTGTCTGCTTCTCCTGTTCCCTTTAGTGTTTGATTCCTGTCTGCTTCTGCTCTTCCTTTTAGTGTTTACTTCCTGTCTGCTTCTACTGTTCCCTTTAGTGTTCACTTACTGTCTGCTTCTCATGTTCCCTTTGGTGTTTACTTCCTTTCTATCTGCTTCTGCTGTTCTCTTTAGTGTTCACTTCCTGTCTGCTTCTCATGTTCCCTTTGGTGTTTACTTCCTGTCTATCTGCTTCTGCTGTTCTCTTTAGTGTTTGCTTCCTGTCTGCTTCTGCTGTTCCCTTTAGTGTTCACTTCCTGTCTGCTTCTACTGTTCCCTTTAGTGTTCACTTCCTGTCTGCATCTACTGTTCTCTTTAGTTTGTACTTCCTGTCTGCTTCTGCTGTTCCCTTTAGTGTATACTTCCCTGTCTATCTGCTTCTGCTGTTTCCTTTAGTGTTCACTTCCTGTCTCATTCTACTGTTCCCTTTAGTCTTCACTTCCTGTCTGCTTCTACTGTTCCCTTTAGTGTATACTTCCCTGTCTATCTGCTTCTGCTCTTCCCTTTAGTGTATACTTCCTGTCTGCTTCTGCTGTTCCCTTTAGTGTTCACTTCCTGTCTCATTCTACTGTTCCCTTTAGTGTTTACTTCCTGTCTGCTTCTGCTGTTCCCTTTAGTGTTCACTTCCTGTCTCATTCTACTGTTCCCTTTAGTGTTCACTTCCTGTCTGTCTGCTTCTCCTGTTCCCTTTAGTGTTTACTTCCTGTCTGTCTCATTCTATTGTTCCCTTTAGTGTTCACTTCCTGTCTGCTTCTGCTGTTCCTTTTAGTGTTCACTTCCTGTCTGCTGCTACTGTTCCCTTTAGTGTTCACTTCCTGTCTGCTTCTCCTGTTCCCTTTAGTGTTCACTTCCTGTCTGCTTCTGCTGTTCCTTTTAGTGTTCACTTCCTGTCTGCTTCTGCTGTTCCTTTTAGTGTTCACTTCCTGTCTGCTTCTCCTGTTCCCTTTAGTGTTCACTTCCTGTCTGCTTCTCCTGTTCCCTTTAGTGTTCACTTCCTGTCTGCTTCTGCTGTTCCTTTTAGTGTTCACTTCCTGTCTGCTTCTGCTGTTCCTTTTAGTGTTCACTTCCTGTCTGCTTCTCCTGTTCCCTTTAGTGTTCACTTCCTGTCTGCTGCTACTGTTCCCTGTAGTGTTCACTTCCTGTCTGCTTCTACTGTTGCTTTTAGTGTTTGCTTCCTGTCTGCTGCTACTGTTCCCTTTAGTGTTCACTTCCTGTCTGCTTCTACTGTTCCCTTTAGTGTTCACTTCCTGTGTGCTTCTGCTGTTCCCTTTAGTGTTCACTTCCTGTCTGCTTCTACTGTTCCCTTTAGTGTGTACTTCCTGTCTGTTTCCACAGTTCCCTTTAGTGATTGCTTCCTGTCTGTTTCTGCTGTTCCCTTTGGTGTTCACTTCCTGTCTGCTTCTACTGTTCCCTTTAGTGTTCACTTCCTGCCTGCTTCTGATGTTCCCTTTAGTGTTCACTTCCTGTCTGCTTCTACTGTTCCCTTTAGTGTTTACTTCCTGTCTGTCTGCTTCTGCTGTTCCCTTTAGTGTTCACTTCCTGTCTGCTTCTGCTGTTCCCTTTAGTGTTTGCTTCCTGTCTGCTTCTGCTGTTCCCTTTAGTGTTCACTTCCTGTCTGCTTCTACTGTTCCCTTTAGTGTTCACTTCCTGTCTGCTTCTACTGTTCCCTTTAGTGTTCACTTCCTGTCTGCATCTACTGTTCTCTTTAGTTTGTACTTCCTGTCTGCTTCTGCTGTTCCCTTTAGTGTTTACTTCCCTGTCTATCTGCTTCTGCTGTTCCCTTTAGTGTTCACTTCCTGTCTCATTCTACTGTTCCCTTTAGTGTTCACTTCCTGTCTCATTCTACTGTTCCCTTTAGTGTTTACTTCCTGTCTGTCTGCTTCTCCTGTTCCCTTTAGTGTTTACTTCCCTGTCTGTTTTTACTTTTCCCTTTAGTGTTCATTTCCTGTCTGCTTCTGATGTTCCCTTTAGTGTTCACTTCCTGTCTGCTTCTACTGTTCCCTTTAGTGTTCACTTCCTGTCTGTCTGCTTCTCCTGTTCCCTTTAGTGTTCACTTCCTGTCTGCTTCTCCTGTTCCCTTTAGTGTTTGATTCCTGTCTGCTTCTGCTGTTCCCTTTAGTGTTCACTTCCTGTCTGCTTCTGCTCTTCCTTTTAGTGTTCACTTCCTGTCTGCTTCTCATGTTCCCTTTAGTGTTCACTTCCTGTCTGCTTCTGCTGTTCCTTTTAGTGTTCACTTCCTGTCTGCTGCTACTGTTCCCTTTAGTGTTCACTTCCTGTCTGCTTCTACTGTTCCCTTTAGTGTTCACTTCCTGTCTGCTTCTACTGTTCCCTTTAGTGTTCACTTCCTGTCTGCATCTACTGTTCCCTTTAGTGTTCACTTCCTGTATGTTTCTACTGTTCCCTTTAGTGTTCACTTCCTGTCTGCTGCTACTGTTCCCTTTAGTGTTTACTTCCTGTCTGCTTCTACTGTTCCCTTTAGTGTTCACTTCCTCTCTGCTTCTACTGTTCCCTTTAGTGTTCACTTCCTGTCTGCTGCTACTGTTCCCTTTAGTGTTCACTTCCTGTCTGCTTCTACTGTTCCCTTTAGTGTTCACTTCCTGTATGTTTCTACTGTTCACTTCCTGTCTGCTTCTACTGTTCCCTTTAGTGTTCACTTCCTGTCTGCTTCTACTGTTCCCTTTAGTGTTTACATTTTGCAGCAATGATGGAGTATGCAGCTGAGCCATGTAATAAGCGTGCGTAATGCAGTATAACTCTAGTTATCATGTATGATCCCTCGCTGCTCAAACGATTGTGTCTGAATTTACGATAATTCAAATATTTATTTTACATTTCAAAGTCTGAATATTCTTCTATCAGACTCATGTCTATAAACACTGAGGGGGGATAAGGACCGTTTGTGGGGGGGCTGCAGCATCATGGACAGAGCTGACGTCACTCACCGTGTTGCTATGGCAGAGCCGACAGAAGTATGAGGGCTACACACACACACACACACACATGCAAAAAAACACATGCATGCAAATGCACACACATACACGCACGCACGCCGGTTCCCGTGCAGTCCTGATGGTAATATGCTCGCGCATGTGTACCTACCCACAGCTCAGTGCCCCAGTTACAGCTCATGGTGTCCGCGCGATAGTCCAAAGACCCGATAATCACCGCGAGCTGCCCGCCGCGCGCATTCTCCCGTCACACCACCTGTCTGCCTGTCTGTCTGTCTCTCTGTTTCTCACTGTCTCTCTCTGTCTCACTGTGTCTCTGCCTGTCTGTCTCTCTGTGTCTCACTGTCTCTCTCTGTCTCACTGTGTGTGTCCGCAGCAGCAGTAGAGCAGAGGACGCGGTTACGCGCGGCGCGTCTCCCCGGAGGACCCTTTGTCATCAGTGGAGATGCTGAGATTCTGTGTGAATCATCACACTGAGCATGCGCAGTTACTGCCCCGCCCTGCCGCCGGTGTGTCACAACAAAGAAGACATTTAATATAATATATAATGTCATATATTATTATATTACACATTACATTATATATTTAATATTTATGTCATATATTAAAATATATAATGTCATTATTATAATACAAATATTATACTATATATCACATTCAATATTTAATATATATAATGAGGAGCTGATTACAGGAAGCAACAGAGAGAGGGACACGCCCCCATCCCTTTCAATGGTCCTCCGGTGGAGTGTCAGCAGCTCCAGGTTCCTCTGTGTCCACATCACTGTGGACTAGTGTTCATTTCGTCAGCTATTTTTTTATTTAGTTTTAGTCTTAGTCCTGTGTTAAATTTCCTTTTTAGTTTTAGTCATATGTAGTCACCTTTATCCTGTTTTATTGAGTCAAGTTTTAATCGACTAAAAGTCTGAGCAT
Organism: Pseudochaenichthys georgianus; assembly: GCF_902827115.2. Lineage (NCBI taxonomy): Eukaryota > Metazoa > Chordata > Actinopteri > Perciformes > Channichthyidae > Pseudochaenichthys > Pseudochaenichthys georgianus. The sequence continues at coordinate 20,137 of NW_027262705.1, read as the reverse complement.
TTTAGTAAAAGAAAACTAATTATTTGAGTCTTTTTTAGTCATCAGATTATAGAACATTTCAGTCAAAGTAGCCAAAACCAATAATTTGTCCTTTTAGTCAAACTTATTTCACAATAAGATTATATCTTGTCCTTATTTGATGAAAAACACAGGTTGAATGATTAAGAAGCTTTGCAGAGAGTATCTGGTGTGTGGTGTTTGTCCCAGCTGTGTTTCGGCCGCATTGCTTCCCTTCTGATGAAACAATGCATTCGCTTTTTCTCTCCGCCTCATTGTAGCGAAAATGGGCCCAAATATCACATCGTTTCTTTCTCCCAAGCAATGGTGGCGTTAACCAACTCATCACTGAGGACCTGACTCATCACTGAGGACCTGACTCGTCACTGAGGACCCGACTCGTCACCGAGGACCCGACTCGTCACCGAGGAACCGACTCGTCACCGAGGACCGACTCGTCACGAGGACCCGACTCGTCACCGAGGACCCAGGACCCGACTCGTCACCGAGGACCCAGGACCCGACTCGTCACCGAGGACCCGACTCGTCACCGAGGACCCGACTCTTCACCGAGGACCCGACTCGTCACCGAGGACCCGACTCGTCACCGAGGACCCGACTCGTCACCGAGGACCCGACTCGTCACTGAGGACCCGACTCATCACCGAGGACCTGACTCATTCAGGACTGTGCATTTTAAATAATATAACTCCCGAATATTTTACACAAAACAAATAATTGTTATTTATCAAGATCTAGCCATTTATGAAATAGCTTTCTTAACAGCGATGTTTTAGTGTTCATTAAACACGACTCAAAGTGTGTAGGGTTAGTTAGTGAGTGAGTGAGTGAGTGAGTTAGTGTAACCTAAGAAATGAACTGCACAGAATCCCCACGGAGCTGTGAGCACTGAGACGCGTTTCCACTCATCTTCCAGTTATGGGTTTCCTCTGCTGAAACGGACCCGCTGTGAGGCGGGGGCGGGGCTTGTGGGGGCGGGGCTTTCATACGCGAGTAGTGAAAACACTTCCGCGTAGTCTGCTGGCGTGTATCCTCCCTCCTCGACTCCTTCGTGTGCATGTCAGCTGTTGGGACGTCCTTCAAAATGGCGTATCTTGATCGATTTCCGGGTCAAGTCCCGGAGGAGGGGAAGAGAGGAGTCGAGGAGGGGAAGAGAGGAGTCGAGGAGGGGAGACTCAACGAGTCTCACCTGTCCCCCTGTTAACGAGTCTCACCTGTCCCCCTGTTAACGAGTCTCACCTGTCCCCCTGTTAACGAGTCTCACCTGTCCCCCTCTTAACGAGTCTCACCTGTCCCCCAGTTAACGAGTCTCACCTGTCCCCAGTTAACGAGTCTCACCTGTCCCCCAGTTGACGAGTCTCACCTGTCTCCCTCTTAACGAGTCTCACCTGTCCCCCTGTTAACGAGTCTCACCTGTCCCCCTCTTTACGAGTCTCACCTGTCCCCCAGTTAACGAGTCTCACCTGTTCCCCTGTTAACGAGTCTCACCTGTCTCCCAGTTAACGAGTCTCACCTGTCCCCCTCTTTACGAGTCTCACCTGTCCCCCTCTTTACGAGTCTCACCTGTCCCCCAGTTAACGAGTCTCACCTGTCCTCCTGTTAACGAGTCTCACCTGTCCCCCTCTTTACGAGTCTCACCTGTCCCCCAGTTAACGAGTCTCACCTGTCCCCCAGTTAACGAGTCTCACCTGTCCCCCTCTTAACGAGTCTCACCTGTCCCCCAGTTAACGAGTCTCACCTGTCCCCCTGTTAACGAGTCTCACCTGTCTCCCAGTTAACGAGTCTCACCCGTCCCCCTCTTTACGAGTCTCACCTGTCCCCCTGTTAACGAGTCTCACCTGTCCCCCTCTTTACGAGTCTCACCTGTCCCCCAGTTAACGAGTCTCACCTGTCTCCCAGTTAACGAGTCTCACCTGTCCCCCTGTTAACGAGTCTCACCTGTCCCCCTGTTAACGAGTCTCACCTGTCCCCCTCTTTACGAGTCTCACCTGTCTTCCTGTTAACGAGTCTCACCTGTCTTCCAGTTAACGAGTCTCACCTGTCTCCCAGTTAACGAGTCTCACCTGTCTCCCAGTTAACGAGTCTCACCTGTCTCCCAGTTAACGAGTCTCACCTGTCCCCCTCTTTACGAGTCTCACCTGTCCCCCAGTTAACGAGTCTCACCTGTCCCCCTGTTAACGAGTCTCACCTGTCTCCCAGTTAACGACTCTCACCTGTCTCCCAGTTAACGAGTCTCACCTGTCCCCCTCTTTACGAGTCTCACCTGTCCCCCAGTTAACGAGTCTCACCTGTCCCCCTGTTAACGAGTCTCACCTGTCTCCCAGTTAACGAGTCTCACCTGTCCCCCTCTTTACGAGTCTCACCTGTCCCCCAGTTAACGAGTCTCACCTGTCCCCCTGTTAACGAGTCTCACCTGTCTCCCAGTTAACGAGTCTCACCTGTCCCCCTCTTTACGAGTCTCACCTGTCCCCCTGTTAACGAGTCTCACCTGTCCCCCTCTTTACGAGTCTCACCTGTCCCCCAGTTAACGAGTCTCACCTGTCTCCCAGTTAACGAGTCTCACCTGTCCCCCTGTTAACGAGTCTCACCTGTCCCCCTGTTAACGAGTCTCACCTGTCCCCCTCTTTACGAGTCTCACCTGTCTTCCTGTTAACGAGTCTCACCTGTCTTCCAGTTAACGAGTCTCACCTGTCTTCCAGTTAACGAGTCTCACCTGTCCCCCAGTATGTCAGGGCTCAAGAATCAGATAAAACCAAAAAGGAAAAACAACAACGCTTTATTCAAAAGTCTTTGTACAAAACACACAGGAAGTGTCTACATGCGGCAGGTGTCGTGAAACGCCTCCAGAGTCCTGAAGTCTCTCCAGGTGGGAGGAAGGCCGTCCTGTAGGAACCGTCCACAGCGCTGACAGGGAGACTGGAACAACTTTATGTAGCTCCGCAACCAGGTCTGAGAGACAAGAGAGAGACAGGTTAATGTAGCTCTGCAACCAGGTCTGAGAGACAAGAGAGAGACAGGTTAATGTAGCTCCGCAACCAGGTCTGAGGGACAAGAGAGAGACAGGTTAATGTAGCTCTGCAACCAGGTCTGAGAGACAAGAGAGAGACAGGTTAATGTAGCTCTGCAACCAGGTCTGAGAGACAAGAGAGAGACAGGTTAATGTAGCTCCGCAACCAGGTCTGAGGGACAAGAGAGAGACAGGTTAATGTAGCTCTGCAACCAGGTCTGAGAGACAAGAGAGAGACAGGTTAATGTAGCTCCGCAACCAGGTCTGAGGGACAAGAGAGAGACGGGTTAATGTAGCTCCGCAACCAGGTCTGAGGGACAAGAGAGAGACAGGTTAATGTAGCTCTGCAACCAGGTCTGAGGGACAAGAGAGAGACAGGTTAATGTAGCTCCGCAACCAGGTCTGAGGGACAAGAGAGAGACAGGTTAATGTAGCTCTGCAACCAGGTCTGAGAGACAAGAGAGAGACAGGTTAATGTAGCTCCGCAACCAGGTCTGAGAGACAAGAGAGAGACAGGTTAATGTAGCTCCGCAACCAGGTCTGAGGGACAAGAGAGAGACAGGTTAATGTAGCTCCGCAACCAGGTCTGAGGGACAAGAGAGAGACAGGTTAATGTAGCTCTGCAACCAGGTCTGAGAGACAAGAGAGAGACAGGTTAATGTAGCTCCGCAACCAGGTCTGAGGGACAAGAGAGAGACAGGTTAATGTAGCTCCGCAACCAGGTCTGAGGGACAAGAGAGAGACAGGTTAATGTAGCTCTGCAACCAGGTCTGAGAGACAAGAGAGAGACAGGTTCATGTAGCTCCGCAACCAGGTCTGAGAGACAAGAGAGAGACAGGTTAATGTAGCTCCGCAACCAGGTCTGAGGGACAAGAGAGAGACAGGTTCATGTAGCTCCGCAACCAGGTCTGAGAGACAAGAGAGAGACAGGTTCATGTAGCTCCGCAACCACGTCTGAGAGACAAGAGAGAGACAGGTTAATGTGAGACAAGAGAGAGACAGGATAATGTAGCTCCGCAACCAGGTCTGAGAGACAAGAGAGAAACAGGTTCATGTAGCTCTGCAACCAGGTCTGAGAGACAAGAGAGAGACAGTTTAATGTAGCTCTGCAACCAGGTCTGAGAGACAAGAGAGAGACAGGTTAATGTAGCTCTGCAACCAGGTCTGAGAGACAGGTTAATGTAGCTCCGCAACCAGGTCTGAGAGACAAGAGAGAGACAGGTTAATGTAGCTCCGCAACCAGGTCTGAGAGACAAGAGGGAGACAGGTTAATGTAGCTCTGCAACCAGGTCTGAGAGACAGGTTAATGTAGCTCTGCAACCAGGTCTGAGAGACAAGAGAGAGACAGGTTAATGTAGCTCTGCAACCAGGTCTGAGAGACAGGTTAATGTAGCTCTGCAACCAGGTCTGAGAGACAAGAGAGAGACAGGTTAATGTAGCTCCGCAACCAGGTCTGAGGGACAAGAGAGAGACAGGTTCATGTAGCTCTGCAACCAGGTCTGAGAGACAGGTTAATGTAGCTCCGCAACCAGGTCTGAGAGACAAGAGAGAGACAGGTTAATGTAGCTCTGCAACCAGGTCTGAGAGACAAGAGAGAGACAGGTTAATGTAGCTCCGCAACCAGGTCTGAGAGACAAGAGAGAGACAGGTTAATGTAGCTCCGCAACCAGGTCTGAGAGACAAGAGAGAGACAGGTTAATGTAGCTCTGCAACCAGGTCTGAGAGACAAGAGAGAGAGAGGTTAATGTAGCTCCGCAACCACGTCTGAGAGACAAGAGAGAGACAGGTTCATGTAGCTCCGCAACCAGGTCTGAGAGACAAGAGAGAGACAGGTTAATGTAGCTCCGCAACCAGGTCTGAGGGACAAGAGAGAGACAGGTTAATGTAGCTCTGCAACCAGGTCTGAGAGACAAGAGAGAGACAGGTTAATGTAGCTCCGCAACCAGGTCTGAGGGACAAGAGAGAGACGGGTTAATGTAGCTCCGCAACCAGGTCTGAGGGACAAGAGAGAGACAGGTTAATGTAGCTCTGCAACCAGGTCTGAGGGACAAGAGAGAGACAGGTTAATGTAGCTCCGCAACCAGGTCTGAGGGACAAGAGAGAGACAGGTTAATGTAGCTCTGCAACCAGGTCTGAGAGACAAGAGAGAGACAGGTTAATGTAGCTCCGCAACCAGGTCTGAGAGACAAGAGAGAGACAGGTTAATGTAGCTCCGCAACCAGGTCTGAGAGACAAGAGAGAGACAGGTTAATGTAGCTCCGCAACCAGGTCTGAGGGACAAGAGAGAGACAGGTTAATGTAGCTCTGCAACCAGGTCTGAGAGACAAGAGAGAGACAGGTTAATGTAGCTCCGCAACCAGGTCTGAGGGACAAGAGAGAGACAGGTTAATGTAGCTCCGCAACCAGGTCTGAGGGACAAGAGAGAGACAGGTTAATGTAGCTCTGCAACCAGGTCTGAGAGACAAGAGAGAGACAGGTTCATGTAGCTCCGCAACCAGGTCTGAGAGACAAGAGAGAGACAGGTTAATGTAGCTCCGCAACCAGGTCTGAGGGACAAGAGAGAGACAGGTTCATGTAGCTCCGCAACCAGGTCTGAGAGACAAGAGAGAGACAGGTTCATGTAGCTCCGCAACCACGTCTGAGAGACAAGAGAGAGACAGGTTAATGTGAGACAAGAGAGAGACAGGATAATGTAGCTCCGCAACCAGGTCTGAGAGACAAGAGAGAAACAGGTTCATGTAGCTCTGCAACCAGGTCTGAGAGACAAGAGAGAGACAGTTTAATGTAGCTCTGCAACCAGGTCTGAGAGACAAGAGAGAGACAGGTTAATGTAGCTCTGCAACCAGGTCTGAGAGACAGGTTAATGTAGCTCCGCAACCAGGTCTGAGAGACAAGAGAGAGACAGGTTAATGTAGCTCCGCAACCAGGTCTGAGAGACAAGAGAGAGACAGGTTAATGTAGCTCTGCAACCAGGTCTGAGAGACAGGTTAATGTAGCTCTGCAACCAGGTCTGAGAGACAAGAGAGAGACAGGTTAATGTAGCTCTGCAACCAGGTCTGAGAGACAGGTTAATGTAGCTCTGCAACCAGGTCTGAGAGACAAGAGAGAGACAGGTTAATGTAGCTCCGCAACCAGGTCTGAGGGACAAGAGAGAGACAGGTTCATGTAGCTCTGCAACCAGGTCTGAGAGACAGGTTAATGTAGCTCCGCAACCAGGTCTGAGAGACAAGAGAGAGACAGGTTAATGTAGCTCTGCAACCAGGTCTGAGAGACAAGAGAGAGACAGGTTAATGTAGCTCCGCAACCAGGTCTGAGAGACAAGAGAGAGACAGGTTAATGTAGCTCCGCAACCAGGTCTGAGAGACAAGAGAGAGACAGGTTAATGTAGCTCTGCAACCAGGTCTGAGAGACAAGAGAGAGAGAGGTTAATGTAGCTCCGCAACCACGTCTGAGAGACAAGAGAGAGACAGGTTCATGTAGCTCCGCAACCACGTCTGAGAGACAAGAGAGAGACAGGTTAATGTAGCTCCGCAACCACGTCTGAGAGACGAGAGAGACAGGTTAATGTAGCTCCGCAACCACGTCTGAGAGACAAGAGAGAGACAGGTTCATGTAGCTCCGCAACCAGGTCTGAGAGACAAGAGAGAGACAGGTTAATGTAGCTCTGCAACCAGGTCTGAGAGACAAGAGAGAGACAGGTTAATGTAGCTCCGCAACCAGGTCTGAGGGACAAGAGAGAGACAGGTTAATGTAGCTCCGCAACCAGGTCTGAGAGACAAGAGAGAGACAGGTTAATGTAGCTCCGCAACCAGGTCTGAGAGACAAGAGAGAGACAGGTTAATGTAGCTCCGCAACCAGGTCTGAGAGACAAGAGAGAGACAGGTTAATGTAGCTCCGCAACCAGGTCTGAGAGACAAGAGAGAGAGAGGTTCATGTAGCTCTGCAACCAGGTCTGAGAGACAAGAGAGAGACAGGTTGATGTGAGACTAGAGAGGGACAGGTTCATGAGAGACAAGAGAGAGACAGGTTAATGAGAGACAGGTTAATGTAGCTCTGCAACCAGGTCTGAGAGACAAGAGAGAGAGAGGTTCATGTAGCTCTGCAACCAGGTCTGAGAGACAAGAGAGAGACAGGTTGATGTGAGACAAGAGAGGGACAGGTTCATGAGAGACAAGAGAGAGACAGGTTAATGAGAGACAAGAGAGAGACAGGTTCATGAGAGACAAGAGAGAGACAGGTTCATGAGAGACAAGAGAGAGACAGGTTCATGTGAGACAAGAGAGAGACAGGTTCATGTGAGACAAGAGAGAGACAGGTTCATGAGAGACAAGAGAGAGACAGGTTAATGTGAGACAAGAGAGAGACAGGTTCATGAGAGACAAGAGAGAGACAGGTTAATGTGAGACAAGAGAGAGACAGGTTCATGTGAGACAAGAGAGAGACAGGTTCATGAGAGACAAGAGAGAGACAGGTTAATGTGAGACAAGAGAGAGACAGGTTCATGAGAGACAAGAGAGAGACAGGTTAATGTGAGACAAGAGAGAGACAGGTTGATGTGAGACAAGAGAGAGACAGGTTGAGCTAGGGACAGAGAGAAAGCAGACAGGTAGAGACAGACAGCTAGAGACTCACCATGAAGGATCGTACCACCACGTCGGGCATCTGGGGGAGCTGGTAGTGCAGCAGGGCGGTGGTGGCGTGGTCCGTTACCTAGCAACAACACAACCAATTGGACCCCTTTCAACACCGAAAAACCGTTCAGTTCCACACAACAACAACAACGACGACGACTGTCATGTTGCTTTTACTCACTTGAAGCCGGAGTAAATGAAAGAACGATTTCTTCAACTTTCTACCCTGAGACTGCCTCGGTTCATTGTTTAGTGGAGACATCTATCAGTCTGTCTCTCAGCAGCTGAGATGTCCCTCAGTCTGTCTCTCAGCAGCTGAGATGTCTCTCAGTCTGTCTCTCAGCAGCTGAGACATCTCTCAGTCTGTCTCTCAGCAGCTGAGACATCTATCAGTCTGTCTCTCAGCAGCTGAGATGTCTATCAGTCTGTCTCTCAGCAGCTGAGACATCTCTCAGTCTGTCTCTCAGCAGCTGAGACATCTCTCAGTCTGTCTCTCAGCAGCTGAGACATCTCAGTCTGTCTCTCAGCAGCTGAGATGTCCCTCAGTCTGTCTCTCAGCAGCTGAGACATCTCTCAGTCTGTCTCTCAGCAGCTGAGACGTCTCTCAGTCTGTCTCTCAGCCGCTGAGACGTCTCTCAGTCTGTCTCTCAGCAGCTGAGACATCTCTCAGTCTGTCTCTCAGCAGCTGAGACATCTATCAGTGTCTCTCAGCCGCTGAGACGTCTCTCAGCCGCTGAGACATCTATCAGTCTGTCTCTCAGCAGCTGAGATGTCTCTCAGTGTCTCTCAGCCGCTGAGACATCTATCAGTCTGTCTCTCAGCAGCTGAGACATCTATCAGTCTGTCTCTCAGCAGCTGAGACATATATCAGTGTCTCTCAGCAGCTGAGACATCTATCAGTGTCTCTCAGCCGCTGAGACATCTATCAGTCTGTCTCTCAGCAGCTGAGATGTCTCTCAGTCTGTCTCTCAGCCGCTGAGACATCTATCAGTCTGTCTCTCAGCAGCTGAGACATCTATCAGTCTGTCTCTCAGCAGCTGAGACATCTATCAGTCTGTCTCTCAGTCTGTCTCTCAGCGGCTGAGACATCTATCAGTGTCTCTCAGCAGTTGAGATGTCTCTCAGTCTGTCTCTCAGCGGCTGAGACATCTATCAGTGTCTCTCAGCGGCTGAGACATCTATCAGTGTCTCTCAGCAGTTGAGATGTCTCTCAGTCTGTCTCTCAGCAGCTGAGACATCTATCAGTGTCTCTCAGCAGCTGAGACATCTATCAGTGTCTCTCAGCAGTTGAGATGTCTCTCAGTCTGTCTCTCAGCGGCTGAGACATCTATCAGTGTCTCTCTGCAGCTGATATGTCTCTCAGTCTGTCTCAGCAGCTGAGATGTCTCTCAGTTTGTCTCTCAGCAGCTGAGATGTCTCTCAGTCTGTCTCTCAGCAGCTGATATGTCTCTCAGTCTGTCTGTCAGCGGCTGAGATGTCTCTCAGTCTGTCTCTCAGCAGCTGAGATGTCTCTCAGTCTGTCTCTCAGCGGCTGAGACATCTATCAGTGTCTCTCAGCGGCTGAGACATTCATCAGTGTCTCTCAGCCGCTGAGACATCTCTCAGTGGAGGGCTTCAGTCTCAATGAACCTGGGATCAGAGAGTCGCTGGTATCAGATAGAGGTGTTGGCATAGCAACAGAAGCTAGTTGTTATATGTCTTTGTGATGTCACTGGTGATGGTCTGCGACCTGCAGCCAGGTGTTGGCATAGCAACAGAAGCTAGTTGTTAGATGTCTTTGTGATGTCACTGGTGATGGTCTGCGACCTGCAGCCAGGTGTTGGCATAGCAACAGAAGCTAGTTGTTATATGTCTTTGTGATGTCACTGGTGATGGTCTGCGACCTGCAGCCAGGTGTTGGCATAGCAACAGAAGCTAGTTGTTATATGTCTTTGTGATGTCACTGGTGATGGTCTGCGACCTGCAGCCAGGTGTTGGCATAGCAACAGAAGCTAGTTGTTATATGTCTTTGTGATGTCACTGGTGATGGTCTGCGACCTGCAGCCAGGTATTGGCATAGCAACAGAAGCTAGTTGTTATATGTCTTTGTGATGTCACTGGTGATGGTCTGCGACCTGCAGCCAGGTGTTGGCATAGCAACAGAAGCTAGTTGTTAGATGTCTTTGTGATGTCACTGGTGATGGTCTGCGACCTGCAGCCAGGTGTTGGCATAGCAACAGAAGCTAGTTGTTAGATGTCTTTGTGATGTCACTGGTGATGGTCTGCGACCTGCAGCCAGGTGTTGGCATAGCAACAGAAGCTAGTTGTTAGATGTCTTTGTGATGTCACTGGTGATGGTCTGCGACCTGCAGCCAGGTGTTGGCATAGCAACAGAAGCTAGTTGTTAGATGTCTTTGTGATGTCACTGGTGATGGTCTGCGACCTGCAGCCAGGTGTCGGCATAGCAACAGAAGCTAGTTGTTAGATGTCTTTGTGATGTCACTGGTGATGGTCTGCGACCTGCAGCCAGGTGTCGGCATAGCAACAGAAGCTAGTTGTTATATGTCTTTGTGATGTCACTGGTGATGGTCTGCGACCTGCAGCCAGGTGTTGGCATAGCAACAGAAGCTAGTTGTTATATGTCTTTGTGATGTCACTGGTGATGGTCTGCGACCTGCAGCCAGGTGTTGGCATAGCAACAGAAGCTAGTTGTTAGATGTCTTTGTGATGTCACTGGTGATGGTCTGCGACCTGCAGCCAGGTGTTGGCATAGCAACAGAAGCTAGTTGTTATATGTCTTTGTGATGTCACTGGTGATGGTCTGCGACCTGCAGCCAGGTGTTGGCATAGCAACAGAAGCTAGTTGTTAGATGTCTTTGTGATGTCACTGGTGATGGTCTGCGACCTGCAGCCAGGTGTTGGCATAGCAACAGAAGCTAGTTGTTAGATGTCTTTGTGATGTCACTGGTGATGGTCTGCGACCTGCAGCCAGGTGTTGGCATAGCAACAGAAGCTAGTTGTTAGATGTCTTTGTGATGTCACTGGTGATGGTCTGCGACCTGCAGCCAGGTGTTGGCATAGCAACAGAAGCTAGTTGTTAGATGTCTTTGTGATGTCACTGGTGATGGTCTGCGACCTGCAGCCAGGTGTTGGCATAGCAACAGAAGCTAGTTGTTAGATGTCTTTGTGATGTCACTGGTGATGGTCTGCGACCTGCAGCCAGGTGTTGGCATAGCAACAGAAGCTAGTTGTTAGATGTCTTTGTGATGTCACTGGTGATGGTCTGCGACCTGCAGCCAGGTGTTGGCATAGCAACAGAAGCTAGTTGTTAGATGTCTTTGTGATGTCACTGGTGATGGTCTGCGACCTGCAGCCAGGTGTTGGCATAGCAACAGAAGCTAGTTGTTATATGTCTTTGTGATGTCACTGGTGATGGTCTGCGACCTGCAGCCAGGTGTTGGCATAGCAACAGAAGCTAGTTGTTAGATGTCTTTGTGATGTCACTGGTGATGGTCTGCGACCTGCAGCCAGGTGTTGGCATAGCAACAGAAGCTAGTTGTTATATGTCTTTGTGATGTCACTGGTGATGGTCTGCGACCTGCAGCCAGGTGTTGGCATAGCAACAGAAGCTAGTTGTTATATGTCTTTGTGATGTCACTGGTGATGGTCTGCGACCTGCAGCCAGGTGTTGGCATAGCAACAGAAGCTAGTTGTTAGATGTCTTTGTGATGTCACTGGTGATGGTCTGCGACCTGCAGCCAGGTGTTGGCATAGCAACAGAAGCTAGTTGTTAGATGTCTTTGTGATGTCACTGGTGATGGTCTGCGACCTGCAGCCAGGTGTTGGCATAGCAACAGAAGCTAGTTGTTATATGTCTTTGTGATGTCACTGGTGATGGTCTGCGACCTGCAGCCAGGTGTTGGCATAGTAACAGAAGCTAGTTGTTATATGTCTTTGTGATGTCACTGGTGATGGTCTGCGACCTGCAGCCAGGTGTTGGCATAGCAACAGAAGCTAGTTGTTATATGTCTTTGTGATGTCACTGGTGATGGTCTGCGACCTGCAGCCAGGTGTTGGCATAGCAACAGAAGCTAGTTGTTATATGTCTTTGTGATGTCACTGGTGATGGTCTGCGACCTGCAGCCAGGTGTTGGCATAGCAACAGAAGCTAGTTGTTATATGTCTTTGTGATGTCACTGGTGATGGTCTGCGACCTGCAGCCAGGTGTTGGCATAGCAACAGAAGCTAGTTGTTAGATGTCTTTGTGATGTCACTGGTGATGGTCTGCGACCTGCAGCCAGGTGTTGGCATAGCAACAGAAGCTAGTTGTTATATGTCTTTGTGATGTCACTGGTGATGGTCTGCGACCTGCAGCCAGGTGTTGGCATAGCAACAGAAGCTAGTTGTTAGATGTCTTTGTGATGTCACTGGTGATGGTCTGCGACCTGCAGCCAGGTGTTGGCATAGCAACAGAAGCTAGTTGTTAGATGTCTTTGTGATGTCACTGGTGATGGTCTGCGACCTGCAGCCAGGTGTTGGCATAGCAACAGAAGCTAGTTGTTAGATGTCTTTGTGATGTCACTGGTGATGGTCTGCGACCTGCAGCCAGGTGTTGGCATAGCAACAGAAGCTAGTTGTTATATGTCTTTGTGATGTCACTGGTGATGGTCTGCGACCTGCAGCCAGGTGTTGGCATAGCAACAGAAGCTAGTTGTTATATGTCTTTGTGATGTCACTGGTGATGGTCTGCGACCTGCAGCCAGGTGTTGGCATAGCAACAGAAGCTAGTTGTTAGATGTCTTTGTGATGTCACTGGTGATGGTCTGCGACCTGCAGCCAGGTGTTGGCATAGCAACAGAAGCTAGTTGTTAGATGTCTTTGTGATGTCACTGGTGATGGTCTGCGACCTGCAGCCAGGTGTTGGCATAGCAACAGAAGCTAGTTGTTAGATGTCTTTGTGATGTCACTGGTGATGGTCTGCGACCTGCAGCCAGGTGTCGGCATAGCAACAGAAGCTAGTTGTTATATGTCTTTGTGATGTCACTGGTGATGGTCTGCGACCTGCAGCCAGGTGTCGGCATAGCAACAGAAGCTAGTTGTTAGATGTCTTTGTGATGTCACTGGTGATGGTCTGCGACCTGCAGCCAGGTGCTGATCAACTGAGAGCTGCTGTAATAAAGACCGTCTCACCTTCTGGAACACCTGGTACTGAGACTTGCTCCAGATGTCCAGCTGAGGGAGAGAGAGACAGGTTACCACGAGAGAGAGAGACAGAGACAGACAGACAGCAGGGTCTCCCGTCTCACCTTCCCGTCCTCGGTGTAAACGTTCTCATTGAATCCTCGAACAATAGTTCTGTCAATGAACAGCGAACGCATCACAACTATCGCCTTCAACACCTTCCCCAGAGTCACCTGAGAGACAGAGAGAGAGAGAGAGACAGGTGAGAGACCGACAGAGAGAGAGAGAGACAGGTGAGAGACAGAGAGAGAGAGAGACAGGTGAGAGACAGAGAGAGAGAGACAGGTGAGAGACCGACAGAGAGAGAGACAGGTGAGAGACAGGTGAGAGACAGACAGAGAGAGAGACAGGTGAGAGACCGACAGAGAGAGAGAGAGACAGGTGAGAGAGAGAGAGACAGGTGAGAGACAGACAGAGAGAGACAGGTGAGAGACAGACAGAGAGAGAGACAGGTGAGAGACAGACAGAGAGAGAGACAGGTGAGAGACCGACAGAGAGAGAGACAGGTGAGAGACAAATGAGAGACAGAGAGAGAGAGAGACAGGTGAGAGACAGACAGAGACAGACAGAGACATGTGAGAGACAAGTGCGTGCGCGTGTGTGTGTGTGCGTGAGTGTGTGTGTGCGTGTGCGAGTGAGTGCGTGTGCGTGCGTGCGTGCGTGCGTGTGTGTGTGTGTGCAACACGTTCTCACTCCCATCCCGTCACATATTGACGGACGGTCAGGGCCCCTCCCCGTCGCTATATTACGTGCAGGGTACCCCTTTCCCGTCATTTTCTACGGCAGGGCGTCCCATAGACCTTCATTGCGGACACAGCGGACCCCTTGCCCGTCAGGTTTCTACGGGCAGGGCGTCCCATAGACCTTCATGATGCCTATTTTAAGGTTCATTTGGCCATTAAAATGCGTTTTGATCTCATTTTATGCGAGTAATGAGTTTTTATTTCTGATTATTTGTGCAGTACATGTACATGATGTTTAGTTTGCTAGTTATGACGAAGATTACTTCATGAATGTGTACACATTCATGGTTGCTAAGGTGGTTGCTATGGACGCTGCAACAGCTCCCAGACCACGTGATCAACAACAATGGCTGTCCTTCGTGTTATTCTCGGTGAAAATGCCTATTTTAAGGTTCATTTGGCCGTTAAAATGCGTTTTGATGTCATTGTATGCGAGTAATGAGTTTTTATTTCGGATTATTTATGCAGTACATGTACATGATGTTTAGTTTGCTAGATATGACGAAGATTACCTTACGTCTGTGAGGAAAATACACGGGGCTCAGAGCCTCGTATTTTTAAAATCTTTTTTTCCTTCTAATTTATTATTCTTTTCAAAATAACACACTGTTATTTACTCACCAATAACACACAATTATCCTTGCTTTTATTTATTGGTTTAATTCCATAATCTCGGTCTTTTTTGGCGTCCGTCAGGAACTGAGTTTAACAATAAAAATAACCGGAAACTGACGTAGCATTTCGAGCGATTACCCAAGATTCTCAGCTACGCTGATTGGATGTTTTAGCCGCAATGCATGCTGGGGTTTGGTGTTTATATTAGATGAAATCCGGAAAACATTTGAAAAGACTAAAATAATACTTAATTCCGAGTGTTCTTGCTTTTCTCTTTGGAAGTCATCACATAACGGCATTGTAATACACGGTTCGGCTGCATTACATATTACAGATCTGCCGTAGTTCTTTATTTATAGAGCCCTGATGAGAAGACCTTTGGAAAAACTGAAGAAATGCCGCCGAAACTGAATACTTGACGTGGATCATAAATATATCAACAATTAAAAAACTTCTCAATTTCTCTTCACACAATACGTCTCCTTGCAGTATCAACACTAATTCGGCTGACTTTTACATTTGATATAATTAATAGATAGGTTATATTTACACCATAACGGTGCACAGCTGATAAAAAAGGACTGTAGTTTTTAAAGATATTACTGATTTGAATTGGATTGCATTTTGAATGTAAGAATGTAAATACTGAGTCTGAAATATGATATTATACATATGGATTATACTCTTATGTATGTAGATAGAATAAGAAATGTGCAGAATATGACAGTGTAATGGTGGAGGTACACACATATTGATAGATGTCTTGTACTGCACTGTTGAGGGACCTGTGACCCAAGTTGTTCATTCATTGCATAACTACACCGTAAGTTGTGTATGATATGTCAATACACCTTTAAAATCTTGAAATCTTGAAAGGGATGTGCAAAATAGCCATAATATATAGTCTTTAATTAACTATTAGTAGAGAATAACGAGTAATTAATATACTTTATTACTCGTTTCCATTAATGTCAATTGCAGATACATGTTTAGTCTTCTCAAGCACAAGTATCAAATATCTCTCCTGATTGTTGGCACTTGACAATCACCTTCCCTGAATGTCACTCAGGTGTAACTAAAGTCTGATTTAAGGGTTGTTTATATTTCACATCATTAATCAGAATCTGCAAAGTAACTCAAATAAGTGTAGTGGAGTAAAAATACCAGGTTAACCTCTGAATTGTAGTGGAGTAGAATTACAAAGTAGCAATGAGCTGTCATGTGGGTATATATTAATGCTATATATTGATGCTGCGCATTATGGACAGCGATTTTTATCCATTTATTAATTATATGTTTTACATTTGATAACACCAATGTGTTTAATACTGGCAACTTCTAATTGTGGGAAAAACGAAAACGTTCAGTCGAGACGTCCCATAGAACATTTTGCGAAACACAATAGTGTAGTGTGTAGTTCTGGGGGGGGGCGTTCGATTCCAGTTTTGGATAGTCTGGCGTGGTTTCGTTCCATTTCACACAGCTGTTTGACGCTCTGCGTAACCTTACGGGGACTGTAGTCCTAAACGATAGCTGGGGATTATGGGTAGTGTAGTGTCTTTGGCCATCCTAAACTCAAACATTTTGACAATCGCAATGATGCTCGAAATGTCCCTTATAGGCCTACGTCTGTTTCCGGTTATTTTTATTGTTAAACTCAGTTCCTGACGAACACCAAAAAAGACCGAGATTATGGAATTAAACCAATAAATAAAAGCAAGGATAAGTGTGTGTTATTGGTGAGTAAATAACAGTGTGTTATTTTGAAAAGAATAACAAATTAGAAGGAAAACAGATTTTAAAAATACGAGGCTCTGAGCCCCGTGTATTTTCCTCACAGACGTAAGGTGATCTTCGTCATAACTAGCAAACTAAACATCATGTACATGTACTGCACAACTAATCAGAAATAAAAACTCATTACTCGCATACAATGACATCAAAACGCATTTTAACGGCCAAATGAACCTTAAAATAGGCATTTTCACCGAGAATAACACGAAGGACAGCCATTGTTGTTGATCACGTGGTCTGGGAGCTGTTGCAGCGTCCATAGCAACCACCTTAGCAACCATGAATGTGTACACATTCATGAAGTAATCTTCGTCATAACTAGCAAACTAAACATCATGTACATGTACTGCACAAATAATCCGAAATAAAAACTCATTACTCGCATAAAATGAGATCAAAACGCATTTTAATGGCCAAATGAACCTTAAAATAGGCATCATGAAGGTCTATGGGACCCCCTGCCCGTAGAAAATGACGGGAAAGGGGTACCCTGTACGTAATATAGCGACGGGGAGGGGCCCTGACCGTCCGTCAATATGTGACGGGATGAGAGTGAGAACGTGTTGGTGTGTGAGTGTGTGCGTGTGTGTGTGAGTGCGTGTGTGTGTGTGTGCGTGTGTGTGTGAGTGTGTGCGTGAGTGTGCGCGCGCGTGCGTGCGTGCGTGTGTGTGTGTGTGAGTGTGTGTGAGTGTGTGTGGTACCAGCAGCACAGCAGACGTCCCGTTGGGTCTGAACAGCTCGATGGTCAGATCAGGAAACATCCTGCCGATCCTCGAGATGACATCATCCACGTACCTGTGCACACAATACTGCTGGGTTACTGCAGTACTACTGTATACTATCATAATAATACTGCAGTACTACTGTATACTATCATAATAATACTGCGGTACTACTGTATACTATCATAATAATACTGCAGTACTACTGTAGACTATCATAATAATACTGCAGTACTACTGTATACTATCATAATAATACTGCAGTACTACTGTATACTATCATAATAATACTGCAGTACTACTGTATACTATCATAATAATACTGCAGTACTACTGTAGACTATCATAATAATACTGCAGTGCTACTGTAGACTATCATAATAATACTGCAGTGCTACTGTAGACTATCATAATAATACTGCAGTACTACTGTATACCATCATAATAATACTGCAGTACTACTGTAGACTATCATAATAATACTGCAGTACTACTGTATACTATCATAATAATACTGCAGTACTACTGTAGACTATCATAATAATACTGCAGTACTACTGTATACTATCATAATAATACTGCAGTACTACTGTATACTATAATGATACTAATACTGCAGTAGTAGTACTCCGGTGGTATTAGATCAGCAGTACTCTAGTATCTCATCAGTACTCTAGTATCACATCAGTACTCTAGCAGTATCTCATCAGTACTCTAGCAGTATCTCATCAGTACTCTAGCAGTATCTCATCAGTACTCTAGCAGTATCTCATCAGTACTCTAGTATCTCATCAGTACTCTAGCAGTATCTCATCAGTACTCTAGCAGTATCTCATCAGTACTCTAGCAGTATCTCATCAGTACTCTAGCAGTATCTCATCAGTACTCTAGTATCTCATCAGTACTCTAGCAGTATCTCATCAGTACTCTAGTATCTCATCAGTACTCTAGTATCTCATCAGTACTCTAGCAGTATCTCATCAGTACTCTAGCAGTATCTCATCAGTACTCTAGCAGTATCTCATCAGTACTCTAGTATCTCATCAGTACTCTAGTATCTCATCAGTACTCTAGTATCTCATCAGTACTCTAGTATCTCATCAGTACTCTAGCAGTATCTCATCAGTACTCTAGCAGTATCTCATCAGTACTCTAGTATTTCATCAGTACTCTAGCAGTATCTCATCAGTACTCTAGCAGTATCACATCAGTACTCTAGCAGTATCTCATCAGTACTCTAGTATCTCATCAGTACTCTAGCAGTATCTCATCAGTACTCTAGCAGTATCTCATCAGTACTCTAGCAGTATGTCATCAGTACTCTAGCAGTATCTCATCAGTACTCGAGCAGTATCTCATCAGTACTCTAGCAGTATGTCATCAGTACTCTAGCAGTATCTCATCAGTACTCTAGCAGTATCTCATCAGTACTCGAGCAGTATCTCATCAGTACTCTAGCAGTATCTCATCAGTACTCTAGAAGTATCTCATCAGTACTCTAGTATCTCATCAGTACTCTAGCAGTATCTCATCAGTACTCTAGTATCACATCAGTACTCTAGTATCTCATCAGTACTCTAGTAGTATCTCATCAGTACTCTAGTATCACATCAGTACTCACTGAGGAGGCAGTACCAGGGTACTGGGTTGGACTTTGGGTCGTCTCTTGGCTGAAGCTCCCATCTGATTGGCCGATCGTTTGAGTGACTGCTGGTTCAACAAACTGGAGGCCAAGCCAGCATGATACTGCAACTACACACACACACACACACACACACACACACGCACACACACGCACGCACACACACACTGTTAGCATGTTTACCTTGTTGGACCACTTGTAGGCCTGCAGCAGCTGGGAGTATAGTGTTAGCATGTTAGCATGTTACCTTGTTGGACCACTTGTAGGCCTGCAGCAGCTGGGAGTATAGTGTTAGCATGTTAGCATGTTATCTTGTTGGACCACTTGTAGGCCTGTAGCAGCTGGGAGTATAGTGTTAGCATGTTAGCATGTTTACCTTGTTGGACCACTTGTAGGCCTGTAGCAGCTGGGAGTATAGTGTTAGCATGTTAGCATGTTACCTTGTTGGACCACTTGTAGGCCTGCAGCAGCTGGGAGTATAGTGTTAGCATGTTATCTTGTTGGACCACTTGTAGGCCTGCAGCAGCTGGGAGTATAGTGTTAGCATGTTAGCATGTTTACCTTGTTGGACCACTTGTAGGCCTGTAGCAGCTGGGAGTATAGTGTTAGCTTGTTAGCATGTTACCTTGTTGGACCACTTGTAGGCCTGCAGCAGCTGGGAGTATAGTGTTAGCTTGTTAGCATGTTACCTTGTTGGACCACTTGTAGGCCTGCAGCAGCTGGGAGTATAGTGTTAGCATGTTAGCATGTTGGACCACTCGTAGGCCTGCAGCAGCTGGGAGTATATTGTTAGCTTGTTAGCATGTTACATTGTTGGACCACTTGTAGGCCTGCAGCAGCTGGGAGTATAGTGTTAGCATGTTAGCATGTTTACCTTGTTGGACCACTTGTAGGCCTGCAGCAGCTGGGAGTATAGTGTTAGCATGTTAGCATGTTACCTTGTTTGACCACTTGTAGGAGTGCAGCAGCTGGGAGTATAGTGTTAGCATGTTAGCATGTTTACCTTGTTGGACCACTTGTAGGCCTGCAGCAGCTGGGAGTATAGTGTTAGCATGTTAGCATGTTTACCTTGTTGGACCACTTGTAGGCCTGCAGCAGCTGGGAGTATAGTGTTAGCATGTTAGCATGTTTACCTTGTTGGACCACTTGTCGGCCTGCAGCAGCTGGGAGTATAGTGTTAGCATGTTAGCATGTTTACCTTGTTGGACCACTTGTAGGCCTGCAGCAGCTGGGAGTATAGTGTTAGCATGTTTACCTTGTTGGACCACTTGTAGGCCTGCAGCAGCTGGGAGTATAGTGTTAGCATGTTTACCTTGTTGGACCACTTGTCGGCCTGCAGCAGCTGGGAGTATAGTGTTAGCATGTTTACCTTGTTGGACCACTTGTAGGCCTGCAGCAGCTGGGAGTATAGTGTTAGCATGTTAGCATGTTTACCTTGTTGGACCACTTGTAGGCCTGCAGCAGCTGGGAGTATAGTGTTAGCATGTTAGCATGTTTACCTTGTTGGACCACTTGTAGGCCTGCAGCAGCTGGGAGTACAGGGGAGTTTTATCTTGGACCGGATCCAGACTCAGGAGCCCACTGTTGTGCAGAGGGTGAGACTCTGAGGGACGACCAACGAGACCACTGAGACGCTCCAGCTCACTGAGAGAGACAGACAGGAGGACAGACAGGAGGAGAGAGACAGGTGAGAGGAGGACAGACAGGAGGAGAGAGACAGGTGAGAGGAGGAGAGAGACATTTAG
>NW_027262704.1:0-24483 GCF_902827115.2 Pseudochaenichthys georgianus | reverse complement strand
TGTCACATGCGGAGACGGGCTATGGGCGTGTTTGTGTTGTTTACTAACAAGACTATCATGGCGGCGGCGGAGCTCAAGTCTAGTTTCTCCACCTGGAGATATTCTCACTATTTCACTTTTGTCGAGCACAAAGAAAAGAACGTTTTAGTTAAATGTAAGTTCTGTCCTGGCGGGTCAAAGAGCCTATCTACTGCCCAAACCAGTCATTCAAATCTCTTAAAACATCTGCAAAAACAACATGCTGGGACGAAGCTAGTAGCTAAGTCCACAGAGACTCAGCCGACGCCACTCCACCTGCACCTACAACCCAGTCTCACGGCATTTCGTGTTCACCAACACGATTTTTAATCTATTGATTCGTGTTCACCAACACGATTTGCCCCTTTTTTTCGTGTTGCACAGCACGATTTTAAAAGCAATGTATTTCTACTGCCTGCAGCACGTCTTTTTCTCCGGTCGGGTCGTGGGAGACCGGAAGCTTTGTGGTTCATAAAAACATGTTCTTACTCAATATCAAGCCACAATTATTGCTTTTATTTTAAATCGTATAATTTCGGACTTTTGTTGCCGTCTGTGAGGAAAATAAATGGGGCTCAGAGCCTCAGGATACTGAAATCTGTATTTTAAAATATTTTTTCCTTCTAATTTGTTATTCTTTTCAAAATAACACACTGTTATTTACTCACCAATAACACACAATTATCCTTGCTTTTATTTATTGGTTTAATTCCATAATCTCAGGCTTTTTTGGTGTCCGTCAGGAACTGAATTTCATAATAAAAATAACCGGAAACAGACGTAGGCCTATTAGGGACATTTCAAGCATCATTGCGATTGTCAACATTTCTGAGTTTAGGATGGCCGAAGACACTACACTACCCATAATCCCCAGCTATCGTTTAGGACTACAGTCCCCGTAAGGTTACGCAGAGCGTCAAACAGCTGTTTGAAATGGAACAAAACCACGCCAGACTATCCAAAACTGGAATCGAACACCCCCCCAGAACTACACATGCTGTCTATTGTGTTTCGCAAAATGTTCTATGGGACGTCTCTACTGAACGTTTTCGTTTTTCCCACAATTAGAAGTTGCCAGTATTAAACACATTGGTGTTATCAAATGTAAAACATATAATTAATAAATGGGTGAAAATCGCTTGTGTCCATAATGCGCAGCATTAATATATACCCACATGACAGCTCATTGCTACTTTGTAATTCTACTCCACGACAATTCAGAGTTGAGTTACTTTGCAGATTCTGATTAATTATGTGAAATATAAACAACCCTTAAATCAGACTTTAGTTACACCTGAGTAAAATTCAGGTAAGGTGATTGTCAAGTGCCAACAATCAGGAGACATATTTGATAGTTGGTGCTTGAGAAGACTAAACATGTATCTGCAATTGACATGAATGGAAACAAGTAATAAAGTATATTCATTACTCGTTATTCTCTACTAATAGTTAATTAAAGACTGTATATTATGGCTATTTTGCTCATCCCTTTCAAGATTTTCAAAGGTTTATTGACATATCATATACACAACTACGGTGTAGTTATGCAATGAATGAAAAACTTGGGTCACAGGTTCCTCAACAGTGCATTACAAGACATCTATCAATATGTGTGTACCTCCACCATTAAACTGTCATATTCTGCACATTTCTTATTCTATCTACATACATAAGAGTATAATTAATGTGTATAATATCAGTTAAAATAAGTGCTTCAACATAGTTAACATTGCAGGAAAGCAATATATTAGACGTTAAGTACTTTGTCAGGCTTAATATTTATCTGTAGATAGATACCCCAAAAGACCTTAATCTGTTATTTAATGTTTAAATAAAGGTTAATCCGTTTTTCTGTTTTGCACCTCCTCCTATTAATATCTTTGTACATCCTGCACTAAACTGTTTTATTGTAGAGATCACTTATAGTATCTTCTTGATTTTTATATTCTATATTTCTATATTTATACTTTCCCCCTATGAAAGTATGTACTCTTAATATTTTTTTAATCAAATATAACACATAAAAACAATAATTCAATAACGTGCTAGTGCTAGTTAGTGTGTATGTACAACATCTGAAGATGTATAGTTGTATGCATGCTTTCACATCATTTTACAGCATATTGCTATACTATTTCAGACTCAGTATTTACATTCTTACATTCAAAGAAAATCAGTAATATCTTTAAAAACTACAGTCCTTTTCTATCAGCTGTGCACTGTTATGGTGTAAATATAACCTATCTATGAATTAGATCAAATGTAAAAGTCAGCCGAATTAGTGTTGATACTGCAATGAGACGTATTGTGTGAGGAGAAATTGAAGATGTTGTTTAATTGTTGATATATTTATGATCCACGTCAAGTATTCAGTTTCGGCGGCATTTCTTCCAGTTTTTCCAAAGGTCTTCTCATCAGGGCTCTCTAAATAAAGAACTACGGCAGATCTGTAATATGTAATGCAGCCGAACCGTTCTATTACAATGCTGTTATGTGATGACTTTCAAAGAGAAAAGCAAGAGCACTCGGAATTAAGTATTTTATTCTTTTAAAATGTTTTCCGGATTTCATATAATATAAACACCAAATCCCAGCATGCATTGCGGCTAACACATCCAATCAGCGAGCTTAAAACCATAGCTGAGGATCTTGGGTAATCGCTCGAAATGCCTACGTCTGTTTCCGGTTATATTTATTTTGAAATTCAGTTCCTGACGGACGCCAAAAAAGCCCGAGATTATGGAATTAAACCAATAAATAAAAGCAAGGATAATTGTGTGTTATTGGTGAGTAAATAACAGTGTGTTATTTTGAAAAGAATAACAAATTAGAAGGAAAAAAAGATTTAAAAAAATACAGATTTCAGTATCCTGAGGCTCTGAGCCCCATTTATTTTCCTCACCGACGGCAACAAAAGTCCGAAATTATACGATTTAAAATAAAAGCAATAACTGTGGCTTGATATTGAGTAAGAACATGTTTTTATGAACCACACAGCTTCCGGTCTTCCTCGACCCGACCGGAGAAAAAGACGTGCTGCAGCCTGCAGGCACGAAAAATATTACCAGTAGAAATACATTGCTTTTAAAATCGTGCTGTGCAACACGAAAAAAAGGGGCAAATCGTGTTGGTGAACACGAAACAATAGATTAAAAATCGTGTTGGTGAACACGAAATACCGTGAGACTGGGTTGGCACCTAAGCAACAGCGGCTGGATTTTAACCAAGGGACTGCTAGCCAGGGAAAAGTCGATAAAGCCATTGCACGGTATGTTGTAGAACACATGCAGGCTATTGCTACAGTGGAGTCACCCGCTTTCAGGGAGCTAGTTAGCATGATAGCATGTCCGGGCGGCACACGGCATATGAAACGGAAAACTTTTTCCAACTACCTGGAGAAAGAATATACAAAAATGTAAAGCCAGCTAATATCGATGCTATCCAGATTGCATATAATGCATGTCAAGTTGATCAACAGATAGTATTATTCTCCAATGCAATAACAGTACTGACATGAAGGCTATAAGGGCATTAATATAATGGGAGCCCTTTTTTAAATAACTAAAACGTTACTTTTCACAGTAACGCATTACTTTTTGGTGTAAGTAATCAGTAAAGTAACTGAGTTACTTTTGAAATGAAGTAACTAGTAATGGTAACTAGTTACTGGTTTTCAGTAACTAGCACAACACTGGTGATCACACCTCTTGGACGCCTGTAAAGATTTTCCATGACATGGATTAGATGGCAGCTTCAGCCCCTGAGGATAGACAAATAGCAGCGGACAAGCATAAAAGATTTGTTCAATTTAACGGGAAAAATCTAACCAAATTATGTCATCATTGCATTATCTTGTTTTTCTACATGTAGGACAAATGTTGGACTTTCACCAAGATGAGAGCCGTTCTGCTCTGATTTAAAGAATGTGACAGCAATGCCAGCCTTCTGCCAAGGACTTTTCTGTGGCCCTAATCAAGCGTTAATAGAGGAAGCGGAACAAATCATGTGACAGTGTGGATTTTGCTGGCAGATTGAAGGTCAAAGGCCTGTTAGGAAACTCAGAATCATTACGTTGGTGATAATTATTACTGACCTTGCCCTCTGGGGAACCAGTCGACAAGAACTATGCTATATAAAAATAGTCTCAAACCATTAAGAACCAACACACACTGTAACCACACAGAGAAAACCCACAGGAGAAAGTTAACATTGTATTTCCACCTCATAGACAGCTGAGAGTGAAATAAAACTAATGTGCAATTTGTCACAATGATGGCCCTAAAGAAAAATAAAAAAAGGCAATCAAGATAATTTTATGGCTTCAATGAATTGTGGATATTCATGAACCCCAGACACACGAAACAAATTTAAAACTAATCAGACACATTAATTCAACTAAGCATTGATCAGACGAAATTGTAATAATGACATCACCAGGTAACACTCGCACTTCAATTGGCTAGTTCTCCACCTTGAGGGCTATCATGGTGTTTGACAGAAAGCCTTATCCATCCACTGTACCATCCTTGAAAAACACAATTTCTTGAGTTTTGACAATTTTAAGTCTTTTAAAAGTATGTGCTTTTTTTAAATAAATGTTTACATGGACTGGCCCCCCCTCCAATTCATCAACAAAAAACACACTGGACGCTGCACTAGGTCAGAAACCACAGGAGACTGTGAAGTCCACCGCAGACGGACCACTTTTGGACAAAATGTCCTCTCCATTAAAGGCAGCTCTTTCTGGAATAGCCTCCCAACTGAGATACGGGATTGTCCCACTCTGAATAATTTTAAAGGTCAACTCAAAGAATGGATGAGAAACAAACAGACGTGCAATCACCGCTAAATGCACTTTAATACAGGGGTATCTCCTCTTGCACTTTAGGTTAGCTCTTGTATCTCATCTTGCACTTTACATGTCGTTGCTGCTAGATTGTACTGCCATGTGGTAAATACTTGTGTGTGCTGCTCTTGCTCTTTTGCACTTTTTGCACATCATGTATTTGTGTTTGCCATGTGTATAATTGTCATGTTCTTAAATGTTTTATGTGAGGGACTGCGGATGGAAATTAGCTCCAAGCAAAAATTCGGCATATTTACACTAATTGCATTTTGTTTTAAGTGTTCATTAATGTGCATTGTCCCTACTAAATAAACGAGTAAACGATTAGTTCTCCAATGATTTTTACGTGATAGCCTAAGGGGCGGGACATCTCTAAGCGGTTGACCAATCACAACATAGATGGCCAGCTAACCAATCAGAGCAGACTGGGCTCTGGTTTCAGACAGAGGGTGAAAAGAGGTGCTGCAGCACAGGCAGTATGAGAAAAATAAAGAGCTTTTAGAACATTAAAGCATTTCAACAGTCACAGTAGAGGCACAGCATACAAATATAAACCTGAACATTTGCATAATAGGTCCCCTTTAAAAGAAGTAAAAAGGTTGGCCCCTCTTGGATCTGTCTCCATAAAGTCTCCATGGTGTTGTTTTGTATAGTTGTATATTGTCTACTATTGGGGCAACTCAAACAAACTATACAGTATTTATATATGCATATCTTTTTTTATTATCTTCTTTTTAACTTCGCACCATACAAAAAAAACTCAATTTCTTTGCTGTGATTGTAATCATGAGAAAGAAAGTAAAAAAAAAAAAACTACAAATGTGTGTATGTGACCGAGAGGAAGTCCCCCCGTCCTGCATCACAACGACAGCTGATTATATCCCCAGTTTCTCATCCCTGCTGTCCTCATGCAATCACCCTCACACACACCAAAAGATTGTTTGGGCAAATAGTGCTGCTGAGGCAATGTCTGGTGTGTTGTATTTCATCAAGTCTTCTCCTGACACACACACACACACACACACACACACACACACACACACACACACACACACACACACACACACACACACACACACACACACACACACACACACAAACACACACACACACACACACACACACACACACACACACACACACACACACACACACACGACTAAGCATATTACGCCAAACAGACTAAAGCAGAGCATGCTGGGATATCCCTCTGATGACACAGTGACAGGACTGGCCACTGAGACAAATGGACAACATTGCGAGCAACATCACAAGTGTGTGTGTGTGTGTGTGTGTGTGTGTGTGTGTGTGTGTGTGTGTGTGTGTGTGTGTGTGTGTGTGTGTGTGTGTGTGTGTGTGTGTGTGTGTGTGTGTGTGATATTGGAGTGTTGGAGGAAAGAGTGTGTGTGAAACCTTTATTTGACTTCATCCTTCTTTCATCTTCATCCACGACACACAATTTGTCTTTTGCTGTGAAATCTCACTCTCAGTCTAAACGATATTTTTGCTCCAAAGTCAATCTACTCTTTGTTCATTTGCCCTCCAGCTGCACTCACACAACATTAAACAGCTTCAGTGTTTTTAAAGTAGTGTTTACTGTCCATAGTGGAGTATGGAAGCTGTCACTAGGGGAACAAATCTTCATTTGTGTGGATTCATGACTAACTAATGCTTTCTTAACTAATAAATGATGCAAACAATTAATTTAGTAGTGTAGTTGCGTTTGTTTTATGTCAGATTTAACTGTACACAACATGCTAGAATATTTTCAATTGTTGCTATTTTATTAACATGACAAACCAAAAATAAAACTGAATAAACTCAATTATTAAATGTTTCAGTTGCCTTGTCTACCATAAACTACACAGCAATTGGTATATACTGTATGTGTGGATAATGCAAGTATGAACACTTCCATCTTCATTCATAATTGTTAATCCAATATAAATGTTTTTATGTCTTTCAACAATATATTTGCCAATAATGACTTATTTAAATGAGAAACCGCCACAGTTATACAAATTAAGTTAATTACCAGACAATAAAATAACCACCAGAGCTGCCATCGCTAAAGCTGAAAGTCGCTCGTAATGTTAGCTAACGTTAGCGCTTACAAAAGGTTAGGCCTACATGTGGTCAGTGGCGGCGCCAGAGTATTTTTGTTGAGTAATCTATGGTAGGGCTAACCCATACAGTGGTGGTCAGTATTTGCAATGTAATTACATACCCGCTATATCGCCCCCCTTGACAGTGAAACGCCACGCGTGAGGTTTAGATTATTTCCCTGTCTCAATCAAAATGGAACTGTATAAAATAAAACGGCACATTTGTCTTGTAGTAAATAAAAAGGGATCACTGTGAACGTGACGTATGATAGTACATGTTGAAGATCCAATGGGGATACTGAATGGCGGTCTCGATTGATCTCAATCAATAAGGCATGATGCAGACCCAACGTTGCGTTGCTCTGATTGGCTGTAGGTCTATTCAAATTGCATTCAGAGGCATTTTGATCTGACCGCGGCCGCGCTGATATTATAACTGTTAGGGAAATTATTGTCCTAGACTCTGTAAACCGTGATCGTTTTTCTCGCGTCCAGGAGAGAAGCTTAAAAAGGAGACTAAATGGAGTCTTTGAGAAGGTTCGAAATTGGTACTTTAATTAATAAAAAGCGTGGTAATGTTACAAACAGGATATTGTCCGACAGAAATAGAGCTGTGTATCTGGCTCTCGCTAGTGGAGAAAGAGGCCGAACCCCTCAGGTCGCGCTGTTTATATATCCTCTGCTGGCTCCTCCCTGTGGGCCGGCTCTCCACGTTTCAATGTCCGTTGTTATGCATATCAGAGGATACAGACATTGTACATTCAATATATATCTAAACACGCCTTTTCTCCTCCTTAACTCTTTCATGACTTTTCATTTAACACATTTTAAACGCTGTAATCAATACTCCAAAAAATACAGGAAACACTTCACAGCAGTTTGGTTTCCGGTCGTTCCGAATGTTGTCACATGCTACCCACATCTGTAAACAATAACGTACTCAAATAAACTGTACCTTATCCAACAATAATAATATCTCGACGTCTATAGTTGTAGTGTTGAAATCAGTAGGTTTCGGTGTGCAACATCATATCATATTGCTGCTAAATTCACCTCTATAGTAAATGGTATATTAGCCTCATGCTAACCGGAGATGAAGGATTTTCAGAATAAAAGCTTAACAACTGGTTGTGCACAAGAACTTCTGGTTTTTCAGTATAAAACAGCATTTAAACTGACAGTATGTTTAAGGTGCACTATGTGTTGTGTCCCATCAATTATGTTAAGTTTTGTCATGTTAGTTTAGTTTATGTTCCACTTCCTGTTTTATTTTGTCCTCACCTTGTCTCATTCCAGGTCCCTTTACTTCCTGCTCTGGTCCCTTTTCCCGCCATCATCAGTGTCTGCCCCTGATTGTTTCCACCTGTGCCCACTTACCTCATGTATATATTGTCCTGTCTCCCCTTGTTAGTGGTCGGTTCGTCTTGTTCATTGCTCCAAGAAGTAAGAGCTAAGCCATTGTTTAATGAAAGTCAGTGTTTTGTCTTTTACCCTCCATGAGAGCGCTTTACGTTTGTCAGTTTGTTCATTCCTCTAAAAGAGTGATTTTGTTTATTTGCAAGTAAAGACTATTTTTTCTTCAAAAACCTTTTTGTCTCTAGGTCGTGCATTTGAGTCCTCCAAGCTATTGAGTCAAGGTTCCTAACAGAACGAACCGACCAATATGGACTCAGCCGATCCCAAGACGCTCCAGACTGCCCTGTCTGCACAGGGAAACATCATCTATCAGCACCAGGAGCAGCTAAAAACCATTAGCCATGGAGTGAAGGACCTTTCAGATCGCCAGGAGGATGTCCAAACCTCTGTCACGTCGCAGGTGAACCACCTGGCAGAACAGCTCCACAGAGTCCTCACTCATCTAGAGGCAACTGCTAAAGCTCCGATTTCTGCTACGCCACCTGATGCTAATCCTGCTGCTAATCAGGCCGAGGTCCATTTCTCTCCTGTCCCACTGCGGTTGGCATCGCCAGAGAAATATCCAGGTGAATCTGGCAACTGCAGAACCTTCCTAGTCCAGTGTGACCTGCACTACAAACTTAACCCAGCCGTGTTTGTGTCAGATGAGGCTAAAGTAGCATTTATGGTCTCCCATTTAACTGGCAGAGCTGCCGCATGGGCCACTGCGGAGTGGTCAAGAGACTCCAGTATATGTGGATCTTTCACAGCATTCAAAGACACTATGAGCAGGATTTTTTATCTTACTTCACCTGCCGCTGTGGCCACCCGTGTACTCATGCAGCTCAAACAGCACCCACGGCCAGTGTTAGATTATGCCATAGAGTTCCGTACCATAGCCATAGACAGTGGCTGGAACACCCCAGCATTAATAGACGCCTTCCGGAATGGACTCTCTGAAACCATCAAAGACCACCTGGCTCCACTAGAACTACCACAAGACCTGGAATCGCTGATTTCCATGTCTATCCAAGTTGATAACCGCCTCAGAGAAAGAGAGAGAGAACGGCGCCGAACTGCAACAAGACATCCAAGCCACCAGGGGCGCTCTCTGGATAAGCAGCTTTCATGGGATCCCTTGTTTCACTCTTCATCAGGCCCAGCAGGAACAGCGCCATCACAGGCACCGGAGGAGCCAATGCAGCTCGGGAGAACAAGGATTTCTCCAGAGGAAAGACGGCGCCGCCTGCAGGAGGGATGTTGCTTTTACTGTGGCCAATTGGGTCACCAGCAGGCAACATGCCCGGGAAAAGGGCATGCTCACCAACCATGAGGAGGGCGTTGGTGAGCAAGATTTCCTCTAACTATCCTCCTCGCACACTTACCCAGGTTAAAGTCACAGCTAACAGTCAGACACATACTCTGGGGGCGCTAATTGACTCTGGGGCTGATGAAAGCCTCATAGACTGGGGTTTAGCTAAACGCCTTAATATTAAGACTGTCCCTCTCAAGCATCCTGTCAATGCCAGCGCCCTAGATGGCAGACTAATGTGTAAAGTAACTGATTGTACGGAACCCATTCAAGTAACAATTGATAATAATCATGTAGAAATAATGCAGTTTCATCTATTCAGCACAACATCCACTGATTTTGGGGTTTCCTTGGCTAAAGACACATAACCCACAGATTGATTGGGGTTCAGGACAAATTAAGGGATGGGGAGGGAATTTTGAACAGTCCTGTAGAATCCCACAAACCGTTGCATTTTCGGTTGGAAGCTCAGATTTTCCTGACCTTTCCAAGGTCCCCTCATGCTACCATGACCTTAAGGAGGTTTTTAATAAAACCAAAGCTCTGTCACTGCCCCCTCATCGTCCTTTTGACTGTGCCATCAACCTGCTGCCTGGCGCACCCATCCCTAGGGGGCGCTTATACTCCATCTCGGGACCGGAGCGTTTTACCAAACTCGATCTCAGGAATGCTTACCACCTCGTCAGGATTAGAGAGGGAGACGAGTGGAAAACGGGGTTCAACACCCCAAGCGGACATTATGAATATCGGGTCATGCCTTTTGGACTATGTAATGCTCCTGCTGTATTTAAGGCCATGGTAAATGACATTTTGAGAGAGTATTTGAATGTTTCTGTTTTCGTGTATCTGGATGATATTTTGATTTTCTCCCCAGATAGTCAGTCTCATGTCATGCATGTCCGCCAAGTTCTCCAGAAGCTTCTTGAGAATCAGTTGTATGTGAAAGCTGAAAAGTGCGACTTCCATGCAACCACTGTCTCCTTTCTGGGCTATATTGTCACCGCCAATCAGGTGCAGATGGATCCATCCAAGGTCAGTGCGGTGGCCAACTGGCCCACTCTTGATATCAGCAAAAAGGTTCAGCAATTCCTGGGGTTTGCCAACTTTTATCGGAAGTTTATACGCAACTTCAGTTCTGTAGCCGCACCTTTGCATGCTCTCACCTCCTCTAAAGTCTCCTTTCAGTGGACCTCCCATGCCGAGTCCGCCTTCCAATGCCTCAAGAAGAGATTCACCACGGCACCTGTACTCACTGTTCCGGATCCCCAGAGACAGTTTGTGGTTGAGGTTGACGCATCCAACGAGGGCATCGGGGCTGTGTTGTCCCAGAGATCCTCCGAGGATAACAGGATGCACCCCTGTGCCTATCTATCGCGTAAGTTGACCTCAGCTGAAAAAAATTATGATGTGGGAAACAAGGATTTATTGGCTGTCAAAGCAGCTTTGGAGGAGTGGAGACACTGGCTAGAAGGGGCGGAGCAACCATTTATTGTTTGGACTGACCACAAGAATTTAGAATATGTAAGGAAAGCCAAGCGACTAAATTCACGTCAGGCCCGGTGGACGCTGTTCTTCAGCAGATTTAACTTCATATTGTCTTTTCGGCCCGGTACACAAAACCGTAAGCCAGACACACTGTCTCGTCTCTTTGAGCCTGAACATAATGCCAAGGAACCAGTATCAATCCTTCCACTGAACTGTGTGGTTGGTTCGCTAACATGGCAGATAGAAACAGATGTGAAGCAGGCGAATGTTGTGAGCCCGGCACCTAGCGAGTGTCCAGGCAACCGCTTGTTTGTCCCTGTGTCTTTACGCTCTCAGGTAATCCACTGGGCTCACGCGTCCAAGTTCACATGCCATCCGGGCGTCCGGCAAACAATGTTTGCCATAAAGCAGCGGTTCTGGTGGCCGGCCATGAAAAAAGAGGTCTCCGAGTACGTGGCGGCCTGTCCAGTGTGTGCCCGGAATAAGACCTCGTCCCGGGCCCAGATGGGTCTTCTCCAGCCCCTCCCAGTGCCTCAGCGACCATGGTCGCACTTCTCCATGGACTTTGTGACTGGACTACCGCCCTCCAAAGGTAACACTACCGTCCTGACGGTGGTAGACCGTTTCTCAAAGATGGCACATTTCATTGCTCTGCTCAAACTTCCCTCTGCCAAGAAGACGGCAGAGGTCATGTTAACTCACGTGTTCAGAATCCATGGTTTCCCCAGTGACATAGTTTCCGACAGAGGACCACAGTTCATTTCCAACTTCTGGAAGGAGTTTTGCCAGCTCCTCGGCGCCACCGTCAGCTTATCTACCGGTTACCACCCGCAGTCCAACGGTCAGACAGAGCGCCTGAACCAAGACCTCGAAACATGCCTCAGGTGCCTCGTGTCCCAGAAGCAGACCACTTGGAGCGATCACCTTACCTGGATAGAGTATGCCCACAACACTCTCCCCTCGGCTGCCACGGGTCTTTCCCCTTTCCAGTGTGCTAATGGGTACCAGCCTCCTCTCTTCCCTGCTAATGAGGAAGAAGTCAAGGTTCCATCCGCGCATGCCATGGTCCAACGCTGTCGGCGGGTTTGGGCTGGTGCTCGGCAGGCGCTACTCCGGACCTCGACCCGGATGAAGTCAGCGGCGGATCGTCGCCGGCGTGCGGCTCCCCTCTACAGGGCGGGCCAGAAAGTCTGGCTCTCCACCAAGGATCTACCCCTACACGTTCACTCCAAGTAGTTGGCACCGAGGTTTGTGGGTCCTTTCCCAATTTCAAGAGTCATTAACCCTGTCTCTGTGCGCCTCAAACTCCCCAGATCTTTGAGGGTCCATCCCACGTTTCACGTGAGCAAACTCAAGCCAGTTCGAGAGAGCACTCTGGTTCCCGCCTCCAAGCCCCCTCCACCACCCCGGATCATTGAAGGTGGCCCAGTGTACACAGTCAGGGGACTTCTGGCGGTCCGCAAACGGGGCCGAGGACGACAATTATTGGTTGATTGGGAGGGTTACGGCACTGAGGAACGTTTGTTGGTCTCCTCAACGTTAATTGTGGACAAGACACTCATCAGTGACTTCTATGATCGTCACCCTGAGCAGCCTGGGCCGTCAGGAGTCGGCCCTCGAAGGGGGGGTACTGTTGTGTCCCGTCAATTATGTTAAGTTTTGTCATGTTAGTTTAGTTTATGTTCCACTTCCTGTTTTATTTTGTCCTCACCTTGTCTCATTCCAGGTCCCTTTACTTCCTGCTCTGGACCCTTTTCCTGCCATCATCAGTGTCTGCCCCGCCCCTGATTGTTTCCACCTGTGCCCACTTACCTCATGTATATATTGTCCTGTCTCCCCTTGTTAGTGGTCGGTTTGTCTTGTTCATTGCTCCAAGAAGTAAGATCTAAGCCATTGTTTAATGAAAGTCAGTGTTTTGCCTTTTACCCTCCACGAGAGCGCTTTACGTTTGTCAGTTTGTTCATTTCTCTAAAAGAGTGATTTTGTTTATTTGCAAGTAAAGACTATTTTTTTCTTCAAAAACCTTTTTGTCTCTGGGTCGTGCATTTGAGTCCTCCAAGCTATTGAGTCAAGGTTCCTAACACTATGCTATCAAAACATTGATTTTAATTTCTAACAGTCCCTCCTTACACACCTACAGTAAAAGGTGTGTATAATACTGAAATCAATGAGTTCTTCATCTGAACTCTGCATAGTACATAACTCATATCAAAAACATACAGTCAAAATGGAGTGGTTCGAATATCCTCATCTTTACAAAAATACTTCGACTGTGTTCAAACATAAAAGTTTTCCCTTGTGCATAACTTCTAGTGTTAACATTCAATATGGTTCTTCAAAATAGCAGCAATGGATTGGTATCAGAACATGTCTTCCTCCCTCCTTTCACAGAAACCGTTCTCATACCATGCTCAGTGTTAAGGCACTTGTTTTTACAAAGTGAAAAGAAACGACCCATTTCAGAATAGTAATGATTCTAAAATACATGAAATCTACCATATAGAACAGTGAAAAATAATAAAGAAATCAACTATCTTGGACCAGTGTAATGTAGTAATAAAAATAAAAATACACTATCTTTGAATAGTAGAGTAATAATAAAAAATAAAAATACACTATCTTGGAATAGTATAAGTAAATTGAAATGGATTCTCTCCATTTTAGCATTTTATTTTGCTCACTCCACATGATTTCATCATTTAAAGAATCACATCGGCTGGACATTCATAGAACAACCTCATCTCTGAACATCCATATCATTTAACATCATTCAAACTAAACCATCATTTTCATCAACATCTGTATATGGGGGTGGATCGTCCTGTTCTACTAGCATTTGTAACTGTCTCATGAGAAATGTACCCTCCCTCCTTTCATACCATTTAAGGTATGAAAGTAATATGTTCTCTAGAAGAGGCCGTCGTGATCAATCGGTATTTTAGGACATGGAATTAATGCAACATCTAGGCCTCCCCTGGGCGCCCCTATGCCATCCTTGTACCCTGGAGCCTAAACTCCCCCTGGGACTGGTAGCCCTACTGACTTTGGGGTGTTTCGCCATGTTGATTAAAAAAATCACTGGCTGTGCTAGTGCACAGGTCCCAGCCCAATCCTGTGGCAAGACTGAGTACACGGTTTTAGTTCCACAGTACCACCACACATCTACTCTGGGGTACGACATTTTAGACAGTCATTTCTGGGAGAAGATTTTGGTCAGTTACAACAGTTGTAGAATTTCATCACTTAAAAGTTCCTACTTGGTGACTTTGGGTGGTCTGTTCTAATGATGTGATAAAGTCCCTGAAATGGTGTGAAAACCGGTGGAATATCAATAACTCATTATACTAATTTATCTTCAATTCTGGTCTCCTTTTACAGTGTGTGGAAACTTGGGTTCCCGAGCATGTGATAATTAGTTCAATTCAGGAATGTTCACTCATGGCAGATATGTTTCTCCTTTAAATAACATCTCTAAATGTCAGGTCACTGATTAAATGGATGAGCATTAGGAGGTGGTGGCACTTGTCTTTTAAAACTCATACTCTGGTGCTGTGCGCTCCCCCTGAAGCGGCAAGTAAGATTTAAAACATCTGCAGGGTGGGTTGAGTGACCCCTTCTCCCTGAACGATATTTCAAACCGGAGAGACGTGATGTAAGAATTACATATTTATTGTTTACACGTCATATGAATGAAATGATTGCCATGATAATACAACAGGAGAATGTAATGGTGTTTGGCGATTAGGCCCCGGTTTGCAGGATAATCATTCAGGAGGGAAAGCACCGCTCCGATGAAATCCCCGGGGTCTAGACACTGGTGGTGGTGCTGAGTAGGTGAGACTGGTCTGAAGAAGGAAGGTTTAGCTTTGTCCTGGAGGAGACTGGAGGCGGGTTGCGGTCATCTGCAAATGACAACTGACAGGGAGGAAGAGCAGGCATTTAAGGAATTTATCATGTGCAGCTATTGGCTGCTGAAGGGTGACGCCCTCATATTTAATGAGGGGGGAAGAGAGCCATCGAGTGACGTGTAAGTGACTCGTGTTAGGTCTTCCTTATTGAACTTGCGCTAAGCTTCATTTCAAACCGGAGAGACGTGATGTAAGAATTACATATTTATTGTTTACACGTCATATGAATGAAATGATTGCCATGATAATACAACAGGAGAATGTAATGGTGTTTGGCGATTAGGCCCCGGTTTGCAGGATAATCATTCAGGAGGGAAAGCACCGCTCCGATGAAATCCCCAAAACCAGTGAAGTATGAAATACTGAGATGAACTGAGTTGCTTACCTTGTGGGGTGACTGGTGATCTGGGAAGGAAAGATAATAGATTAACACGTATATGAGCGACATAGTGCCGGAATCACTGCCGGAGCTTACGGGTCATGCTGAGACTCTGATTGCCGAAATCAGTGCCGGTCTTACCTGAAAACGACCTGCGGGTCGCATGCCTGGCCAGCAGGGCTTGACTACGCCAAGGAGCGAGCAGTTTCGTTTTGTAACGGTGGCCCAACGTCCACGACACCGAAGTGTACGGTGGCCTTCCGCCACGCCTGACTTCGCAGGCTATATACATATTTTTCTTTACTCTTTTCTCTTTCTTTCATAACTGACACCGAAGTGTACGGTGGCCTTCCGCCACGCCTGACTTCGCAGGCTATATATATATATATATATTTTTTTTTTCTTTACTCTTTTCTCTTTCTTTCTTTCCTTTGTTTTGTAACTGACACGGGGGTGTACGGTGGCCCGAGTCCACGCCTGACTGCAGGAAATACATTTTACACTGATACGTTTGAGCAAGGCCTGGGAATGAAATACCTGTGTGCCGGAGATGAAGCCCGTTACATGTAGTTGCAGCGTGAGACGAGACATTATTCCCTGTGGGCGGGGCCCGCGGACTTAGGACGGGAATGCAGTTTGAATATCAGGTACCTTAGTGAGACATGTATACTTGTGAATGTGTTTATGAGCCACCACCAGTTATATGCATAGATACCATAGTCAGGGTCTGAGAGATCTTTGAGAAGCCAGTATGGCGCTGATGTCTGGGCGAATGTAGGTTGTGAAGGCGGAGGAGGACCACCGTCCTAGTTGTTGTAGGGATGAGGTAGAGAGACCTTGATTAGCAGCAGAGGTGGCTGCACCTATCCTGAAGGAATGTCCCGGGTATGATATAGGTGATAGGCCGGATTTAATGAGAACTTGCTTGAGGTAGAAATTGACAGGGGCCATGACCCTGCGAACCACTCTCCCTGGAAGAAACCCCCAAAACCCACGGATGGGGCGGCATCCGTGAAGAACCTCATTGAGTCAGAGGAACGCACGAGGTCATCGTAAAATAAAGTAACTCCGTTCCAGTGGGCGAGCAGGAGGGACCAGAAACGGAGGTCTGAGCGGCAGCCTTCGTCTAAGAAAACGCAGTCATGGAGTTTGTCGACCGCTGATGCTGCGTCCAGGAGGCGGGAGATGAACGAGCGCCCCTGGGGGATGACATGCATGGCGAAGTTGAGGTGTCCGAGAAGGGAGAGCAACTATTGTTTTGTGATAACGTGTTGCTCGCAGTATGACTTGGTGATGTCCCGGATGCGCTGCAATTTGTCGGAGGGGAGAGACGCCTTCATGTCTATGGAGTCGAGGATGATGCTTAAGAACTCTAAGCGTGTGTCGGGACCTAACATTTTCTCTTTGGAGAGAGGGACACCTAACTCCTGAAGCAGTGTTTAAGCTTGGCCAGTGAGATCCCTGAGCTGTCCTGTGGCGGGTATATGGGGAGGAGTCGTCCAGTAGGTGAAGGACGGAGGGGATTCTGACGATGTTCAACGGGATTCAGCAGGATCCAGCAGAGCGCTTCCGAGAAGGAATTGAAGATGCAGGGGCTGCTTCTGCGAAAATAGAGTTTGAACTCCCACTTAATACCGAACGAATTCCACTGAGACGGATG
Source organism: Pseudochaenichthys georgianus (assembly GCF_902827115.2). NCBI lineage: Eukaryota > Metazoa > Chordata > Actinopteri > Perciformes > Channichthyidae > Pseudochaenichthys > Pseudochaenichthys georgianus. The sequence goes on along the minus strand of NW_027262704.1, from coordinate 7,375 downwards.
AATGGGGATGATGTTGAAGGCATCGGTAATGTCCGCTTTGGAGAGCCGAGCTCCGTGCCCTGTGAACTTGATCATCTTTATTGCGTTATCCACTGAGGCATGGTGAAGGGAGAACTGATCTGGAGGGATGATGCTATTGACGCTGCTGAACAGCCGGAGCGGGGAGCGGACAGATCGAAAATCAGCCTTTTATTTAGGTGTGGCTTATTCCGATGGGATTTGAACGGAACACTGAGAAGGGGGAGGAGCTAAAAGGGCAGACTATATATCCTTTGAGAAGTTCTTTGTCGATGAGCTGGGAAACTATGTTGGGTTCTTTAGCGGCTGACTGTAAGTTTCTTGCTACGAAAGTCACTGTGGGAGATGGGAGGACCCCTACCCTGAAGCCTTGGGAGAGCCCTGACAGAGATAGTCAACGAACACGGAATCTGGGTGAGTAGATAGCGCAGCTGCTAGCTGAGGGATGATAATGGGAGTGGAGGGGTGATATTCCAATTATTATTATTATTTTTTATTTTATTCCTCCACGAGGTTTCTGGCGCAGAGCTACTGTGACGGCCCGTCCACACGGTGGCGCGCGTTAAAGCTTCCAACGCTTCTGCCCATTCATTTTGAATAGGGTGACGTCACTTTTAGCAGGACTGTATTTTGGGAAGCGACGTGGAGCGTTGCTGGCGTTGCTCGCTTCAAAAGTTGAGCAATGTTCAATTTTATTGGCGCCTCGGCAGAAGCGTCAGCCAATTGAAATCCCGTTTATGCAAATCTGCCAGTACAAGCGCTAGCCAGTCAAACCGCGTGTATGCTGGGAGAGACTACGCAGGTCATTACCTCATATTCCAAAAAATGGAGGGAAAATTCATTATAGCGGTAGTGAATCACCCGGTGCTGAATGATCGGTCTCTGTTCATCTACCGGGATACAAATCAGAGGAGCGAGGCATGGAGGGAGGGGGCAGAGACAGTGGGTGAAACTGGTAGGTTTTCGCCTGTTGGAGTTTTTTTTTTTTTTTTCCAGTTTACTTCGTTTTAACATTGCTATTCCTTTGTATCTCGGGGGCAAGAGATTCATGTGATTGGTTGTTGGTCACGTTGCTCGCAAAAAAAACAGTAGCGTAGGCAGAAATGTACTTTAGGGTGGGCCTGTAAAAATATAGGGTGGGCCAGATTGTTGGCAGATTACTTTTAGAATACTTCCGGGTTCCTTTCCTTTCCTCTTCTTTTTCTTCTTCTTCTTCTTCTTCTTCTTCTTCTTCTTCTTCTTCTTCTTCTTCTTCTTCTTCTTCTTCTTCTTCTTCTTCTTCTTCTTCTTTCTTTGGAATTGTTACGGTGTGTGAAGCAGGTAGGACCCAAATGCAGTTTAACGTAAAAATAATTCCTTTATTCCAAGGCTATGCTGACAAATACAGACCAGAACACTCACCGAGGACAAGCCAATACACAAGACAACCCGACAAAGAGAGACAGAAAACACACAACCTAAATACACCCAGGACTAATCACATAAACACGAGACAGGTGAGGAGGGAGGAGAAAACACATAGGTACCAGGTGAACACAATTGGGTAATCAGAGAGGGAAACCGACAGAAAGCAAACAGGCAGGAAACGGGGGTGAACACTTTACAAAATAAAATAGGAAACCCAAAGATAGAAAAGGACACAAAAAATACTAACACAGACAAATCCTAACAGTACCCCCCCCCCCCCCTCAAGGGACGGATCCCAGACGTCCCAAAACAAAAATCCAAAAACTCAAGCAGGGTGGGTGGAGGGGGTCCGGAGGAGGGACGCATCACTAAGCCACCAGGGTGGGAGGAGGGGGTCAGGAGGACGGGACTGAACTGACCGCCCAGGGGCAAGGCAGAGGACCAGGAAGGGGTCTCGGGCGGACGGCCCGGGGGTAAGGCAGAGTCCAAAAAGGGGGATTCGGGCGGACGGCCCAGGGGCAAGGCAGAGGACCAGGAAGGGGTCTCGGGCGGACGGCCCGGGGGCAAGGCAGAGGACCAGGAAGGGGTCTCGGGCGGACGGCCCGGGGGTAAGGCAGAGTCCAAAAAGGGGGTTTTCGGGCGGACGGCCCGGGGGCAAGGCAGAGGACCAGGAAGGGGTCTCGGGCGGACGGCCCGGGGGCAAGACAGAGGACCAGGAAGGGGTCTCGGGCGGACGGCCCGGGGGTAAGGCAGAGTCCAAAAAGGGGGATTCGGGCGGACGACCCGGGGGCAAGGCAGAGGACCAGGAACGGGTCTCGGGCGGACGGCCCGGGGGTAAGGTAGAAGCCGAGAAGGTGGACTCGGGCGGACGGCCCGGGGGCAAGACAGAGTCCAAGGTGGGGGTTATGGAGGGGCGAAGGCCACCGCGGCCGGGAAAGTCAGGGGGCCGGGCTCGAGGGCGAAGGCCGTGACTCTCAGGGGCCAGGGATCGAGGGTGAAGGCCGTGGCTCTCAGGGGACCAGGATTGAGGGTGAAGACTCCGGCTCTCAGAGGGCCGGGCTCGAGGGCGAAGACCGGACAGCTCCGGAGGCCGGGCAGGAACCGGAGGCCGGGCAGGAAAGCGCTGATGGGACAGCTCCGGAGACCGGGCAGGACCCGGTGTCGGCCGGACAGAAACCGGAGCCGGTCGGACAGGCTTCGGCAGGATCCCCCACGGAAGTGGACCAGGAGTTGGCAGGAACCCCGGCGAGACAGGTGATGGACATGGGGCTGGCAGGGCCCCCGGTAGAACCTCCAACGGCACGGGATATAGGGTTGGCAGGACCCCCGGCAGGGGAGTAGACGGCGGGACCTCCAACGACACAGGACACAGGGTTGGCAGGACCCCCGGCAGAAGAGTAGTCTGCGGGACCTCCAACGGGACAGGACATAGGGTTGGCAGGACCCCCGGCAGGGGAGTAGACGGCGGGACATCCAACGAGACCGGACCTGGGGTTGGCGGGACCCCCGGCAGGGGAGTGGACGGCGGGACCTCCAACGAGACCGGACCTGGGGTTGGTGGGACCCCCGGCAGGGGAGTGGACGGCGGGACCTCCAACGAGAAAGGAGAAGGAGCTGGCAGGCCCCCCGGCAGGGGAGTGGACGGCGGGACCTCCAACGGGACAGGACAAAGGGTTGGCAGGACCCCCGGCAGGAGAGTAGTCGGCGGGGCCTCCAACGGGACAGACATACGATTGGCAGGACCTCCGGCAGAGGAGTAGTCGACGGAGCCCCCAACGGGACAGGACCCGGAGTAGGGACCCGAGAGGAGACTCGAGAGGAGACTCGAGAGGGGAACCAAGGGGGAACTCGAGAGGGGACTCGATAGGAGACTCGAGAGGGGAACTAAGGGGGAACTCGAGAGGGGACTCGAGAGGGGACTCGAGAGGAGACTCGAGAGGAGACTCGAGAGGGGAACTAGAGGAGGGACTAGAGAAGGGACTAGAGAAGGGAAGTCGAGAGGGGACTCGCGAGGGGAACTAGAGGAGGGACGAGAAGAGGGACGAGAAGAGGGACTAAAGGAGGGACTAAAGGAGGGACTAGAGGAGGTAACTCGAGAAGTGACTAGAGGAGGGACTAGAGATGGGAACTCGAGAGGGGACTCGCGAGGGGACCTAGAGGAGGGACGAGAGGAGGGACTAGAGCAGGGACTAGAGCAGGGACTAGAGCAGGGACTAGAGGAAGGACTAAAGGAGGGACTAGAGGAGGGAACTCGAGAGGGGACTGGAGAGGGGACTCCAGAGGGGACTCCAGAGGGGACTCCAGAGGAAACTGGAGAGGGGACTGTGGCAGCTGGGGCCGGAAACCTGGCTGTAAGGTCCGGAGCGGAAGCCTGGACCCTGGCTGTGTAAGCCAGGTAATCCAGTATGGACGCAAAGCTGCGTGGGCCGGTACTGGAGCATTGAGGCATGGCTGCGAGCTTGGCTTTGCGCCTCCTTCTCTTAGCAGCCGCCTGTGGCATCAAAAAAGCTGAATCCACTGGGTCCATCCTTGGTCGGTTCGTAATGTTGGGTACTGTTAGGATTTGTCTGTGTTAGTATTTTTTGTGTCCTTTTCTATCTTTGGGTTTCCTATTTTATTTTGTAAAGTGTTCACCCCCGTTTCCTGCCTGTTTGCTTTCTGTCGGTTTCCCTCTCTGATTACCCAATTGTGTTCACCTGGTACCTATGTGTTTTCTCCTCCCTCCTCACCTGTCTCGTGTTTATGTGATTAGTCCTGGGTGTATTTAGGTTGTGTGTTTTCTGTCTCTCTTTGTCGGGTTGTCTTGTGATTTGGCTTGTCCTCGGTGAGTGTTCTGTTCTGCCTGTATATATATATATATATAGCCTTGAAATAAAGGAATTATTTTCACTTTAATCTGCATTTGGGTCCTACCTGCTTCCTTCGCTCCACCGTAACAGGAATACTTTCTTTTTCATAACAGATGGGTATGTTTTGGTGAACGGGAGACACGTATTTTACTGTTTTATCAAGAGCACAACACGACATCTTAGTGTCATTCTGGACAGCTCTCATCTGCACCACACGTAAAACTCACCCATACTGCATTCTTGTACTGTCTTAAAACCTTTCCTTGGAATATGTTATGCATTGTGTTATGCTATCAGTCTACCTTGGCCTCTCTGGTACAGCCCTCTCCTGGTTCCATTCCTACCTCTCCAACAGGCAACAGTTTGTGACCATCGGAAAATCCAGCTCTCCCCCAGCCCCTGTGAACCAAGGTGTGCCGCAAGGTTCAGTGCTCGGCCCCCTTCTATTCAACATCTACATGCTCCCCCTCGGTGAAATCATCCGCCGACATGGTCTCAACTGTCACTTGTCAACTGCCTCAGCGACATCCAAGCCTGGATGTCAAAAAATCTACTTAAACTCAACAATAACAAAACAGAGCTCATGGTTGTGGCCCCAAAAACACTGCTCCGGAAGGTTGGAGATCTGCTCCTCACCATCGATGGCGGCTCCATCCACCCTTCCCCTGAGGTTCGCAGCCTGGGCGTCACTCTGGACTCTAGCCTCACCTTCAACTCCCACATCAGGTCTACTGTCAAAACTGCTTTCTTTCACCTACGAAACATCTCCAGACTCCGGCCCTCTCTCCCCGACCCCGTTGCAGAAACATTAATTCATACCTTCATCTCCTCTCGTCTGGACTACTGCAATGGAGTTCTGTTCGGGGTCACCAGCAAAGCCCTGGACAGGCTCCAGTACGTCCAGAACTCTGCAGCCAGGCTCCTCACCCACACTAAGCCCTGGCAACACATCACCCCTACCCTCATCCACCTTCACTGGCTCCCGGTCAAGTCACGCATCCAGTACAAACTCCTCCTGCTAACCTACACATCTCTCCACTCCCTAGCCCCTCCATACATCTCTGACCTCCTTCAGCCCTACACCCCCTATCGTCACCTGCGGTCCTCTGACAAAGGGCTGCTCTCCATCCAGCGTTCCAAGCTGAAAACATTTGGCAACAGAGCCTTCAGTGTCGCAGCCCCCACCCTCTGGAATTCTCTGCAATCAGGAATGCAGACACTCTGGACACCTTCAAAAAACACCTCAAACACCATCTGTTCACTCAGGCCTTTGGCCTCAACTAATTACAGTCACTTATTTCCTGCTATTGCTCTGTATGTTATTACCTTTTGTTTTGTTACTTCCCATTGTAAAGCGTCCTTGGGTTTCGTGAAAGGCGCTATATAAATTGAAATTATTATTATTGTAAGGTGTCCTTGGGTGCTTTGAAAGGCGCCCCTAAATAGAATGAATTATCATTATTATTTATTATCTGAAACGATGTAATAACTTGCCCTATACATTCGCAGGCCATTCACTTTGATTTGATCCCGTTATAAATGTCATCATTTCGACAATAAATAAATGCTACATAAACGTTATCTTCCACGTTTTATCTAACCATCTCCGTTTCTACCTTTCAATATATTTTGAAAGAGAACTCTCTCTCTCTCTCATCTGCGTGCGGGGGCGGGGCCTCACGGACAAGCTGCATCTCTCGTTTACAGACACGCTGCGGCGCTGTGCAGTGTGCACACGGTTCTGCTGGTAATGAATATTACATTTTGTGAGGAAACTTCTCAACCAATAGTTCCAATAAGTATTCACTTCAGGTTTACGAAAGTAACTGACTCAGATTACTCGTTTTTCAAATGTAACGCCCGCTGAATATACATGATTTTTTTTGTATTTCTGATTACGTAACGCCGTTACATCTATTCCGTTACAACCCGACCCTGTGTGGGTGAGTGCAAACATTTTCGTTAACACTAGTACCTGACCTGAGTGCCACGGAAGTCGAAGCTCCTGTGACGAGTCTTCCAGGGCCTGGAGGCGAGCATCGATAGCTATCATGGAGCTAGCCGGGGATTGCAGGGAGCCGGCCACGCTACTCTCCATGAGGGGTGTGTTAGTGACGCTCCCGGACTGGCGAGCCTCCGCGGCTGCGGCAGCGTCCTCGCCCTGCTCTCTGGGGAGCTGACTGGAGCTGCTGCCCCGGACTGGGGAGCTGTGCTGGAGACCTGATCCGAGAGCTCTCGGAGCTGCGAGAGAGTGAGGCCTGGGGCTGTGGGGATGTCCTGCTGCAGGAGCCGGGCGATGAGGAAGTCTGCCTCTGGTGATAGGCCGCTGTGGGGAGCCGAACCGGGATCGAATAATTCCATACCAGGTTCGTGATCTGAATTGTCCGAGTTGGACATCTTGAGCTAGTTTTTCTTGTGCTTTTTTTCTTTTCTTTTTTTCTCACGAGGAGGAGTATTGTGGTACTGCTACTGTTTGCGGTCATCTGCAAATGACAACTGACAGGGAGGAAGAGCAGGCATTTAAGGAATTTAGCATGTGCAGCTATTGGCTGCTGAAGGGTGACGCCCTCATATTTAATGAGGGGGGAAGGGAGCCATCGAGTGACGTGTAAGTGACTCGTGTTAGGTCTTCCTTATTGAACTTGCGCTAAGCTTCATTTGTTGTAAAAAATATGCACCATTAGAATGAGTGATCTAAGGCCCCGCATGTATTACTCCCAATTATACTAGTTTTTCAAAATTAAAATTTGCAATCGCTCTTTGCCTAGTGTCTTTTTTAAAACTCTACATCTTGGACGACAAACAAATGTTGTTTCCACCTTAACAGTTCTCCTATTGTAATATCCATGCTACAATGGTGAAATCAATACTTCAGATTGGAATACTTTCTTCGGCTTGGTTCTAGCTCTACCTTTAACATTTTCCATACAAATAAAGATTTGTCTGCCTTTATGTGTATGTATCTGTAGATCTATATTGTAACAAATTAAATCTTCCCCAAATTCACACATGAATAAGAATCTCTTAAAGAATCATTTGTTTATATGATGAAAAGATTGAATAATATGTTCTACCCTCAGTGTGTTTTTAGGATTATTTTC
>NW_027262703.1:0-24491 GCF_902827115.2 Pseudochaenichthys georgianus | reverse complement strand
CACGAGATACATTTCTGCGTGCACGAGATGGAAGGCTGACAGACAGGGCGGCAATCCAATCCGTTTAGCCGGCCCTAAACGGATTGGATGTACTTTCTACAGTACCACGGCTTCCGCAGATGACATTTTTTAATGGATTTGTTGTCAAAGCACTTCAGATATTCATTGCTATCGGGATGTTAAGAGCATTCCATGGAATATAACAAAAAGTGTATCTCGAGCCGGTTTCTGAAACTTACCTACCCCACCTTTAAGTTACGTTGCTGTCGCTGCACTTCCAGCTGTTTGTAAGCAGAGGAACGGACCATTTTTTTCTTGGGGTTGTAGTTGGTTTATTTAGTAAGTAGCCGTGTGATAACCGTCTTGCTCCACATTATCTATCTTTTACATTTGGCAAAGGGTTATTCCTTCTCAAATGTGAGTTTTCCCACTGTACTCTCGAGTAGAAGTTTCCAGATGTATACAAAAGGCTTCCTGTCACGTTTGTCCTCGAGCCCCAATATAAGTTGGAAATACAATTAATCCTGTTGACACCCGGCAAGAAAATCTATAACCTAACTTCAATATAAAAACAAATACCAGTCGAGGTTTCAAGGACTACAGAAGTTCATGTTCATTAATAGCCGACAGTACAAGAGATATGTTGGACATAAGACTATACATCAATAACTTAATTAGGACATCACTGAGTTGAATGTCAAGTCCTCAAATTGTCTTTGTTTCAGAAGTTTGTGGATTTAGTCGCATTCCAGTTTCCTCAAAATGAAAGAGGACACCTGTAGTATGGTGCCGTATTAATGTTGGTTCTAACACATTTCATAGCAACAGTCAATATTGGTTTATATTAAAAACATTGAACAAAAAGGTTTATCTTTCCCTGGCATTTAAAAGGATTTAGGACTTTGTGAACTTGTTCAATATCAACATGTTCTCTTACCAAGTAAAGGCTAATATTAGACTGTTGCTGATAGATGCTTTTTTCATTAGGTATTAAATAAGTGTTGATAAGTTTCTACCTCCAGTTTGTTTATTCATCATGCATCATTTTTACATTTCCCTTTCTGTTCCCAAATGTTCTCTGGTCAGCTATAGTAGACAGGTATTGTTCCCAAATATATATATATATATGTTGTACTACCTGATTTACAACGTATTCTCATACAATGTTATTTTATCGAAAAGCTCGTTTTTTTCATTCATTCTTTAATACATGTTAACAGATGCTTCAATTAACGCTCGTTACATGCATAACGTCTTTTAAATAAATACATTTCTACTTCTTACATGTTGAACACAAATACCTGTACTTTCTACTTCTTACATATTGAACTCAAATACCTGTACTTTCTACTTCTTACATGTTGAACTCAAATACCTGTACTTTCTACTTCTTACATGTTGAACACAAATATCTGTACTTTCTACTTCTTACATGTTGAACTCAAATACCTGTACTTTCTACTTCTTACATGTTGAACACAAATACCTGTACTTTATACTTCTCACATGTTGAACTCAAATACCTGTACTTTCTACTTCTTACATGTTGAACTCAAATACCTGTACTTTCTACTTCTTACATGTTGAACCCAAATACCTGTACTTTCTACTTCTTACATGTTGAACTCAAATACCTGTACTTTCTACTTCTTACATGTTGAACTCAAATACCTGTACTTTCTACTTCTTACATGTTGAACCCAAATACCTGTACTTTCTACTTCTCACATGTTGAACTCAAATACCTGTACTTTCTACTTCTTACATGTTGAACTCAAATACCTGTACTTTCTACTTCTCACATGTTGAACTCAAATACTTGTACTTTCTACTTCTTACATGTTGAACTCAAATACTTGTACTTTCTATTTCTCTCATGTTCCAAACAGCTGGTTCCTTTAGTCTGAATGTGTGTTTGGTGGCGTGATCATTATTCTTTAGAGTCATTGCCTTCCTATTGATTTGAACACGATCCGTGTATCCATCATTTCCTGGTCTTCTCTAAGTGTGCAACTCGATTTGGAAAGCAACTGGAGACTTCTAGAATTGTGTGAGTAACATTCTGTTTTTAGACTTCTCTGTTTCAGTGTGTGTGCTCTGTATCAATGCTCTGTAGTTGATCTGACTGAAATTGTGATTTTAAATCTCAAAACCGCTACAGTATCTGTTAAGCAGCAACTTGGGACAGGTAATTTGACTGAAACCTTAAAACTGAACTAACTGACTGCTAGGGTTAACTTTGATTTAAACATTTGTAGAATACTAAGAGCTTTATTGAGTAGGTGTATCTGTATTAAGGGTTAAACTCATAACTTTATAACTTAGGGTTTAATGTAATTGACTTAAAAGACAATAACGAGTCAGGAGGAAGCCAGTCTCGATTTCCTTTTGAGGGCCACCAGCTGCAGAGAGTTAACTAATTAAAGGGACGTGGCCCCACAGCTGTGAGAACTCAGCAATCAGGTGTCCATTTTAGGTAGCACTTTCCTGGAGCGTCAGCTTCAGACAGGCTAAGACTGGCAACAACATTAGAGTCCTGCGGGAGTCACGAGGGTAGCAAAGAGGAGGCAAATCCTACTTTGATTGAGCTAAGTATCGCTGGTGTTTTATTTTATTTGGTTGTTTAGCCCCTCATGCTATAATCATGTGTATTTTCTCCATTCTTGTTTATGTGTCTTCTCGCAATTATCTCTGGCCCCGTGTATCTCGTAATCGATATAACCGGCCTGCTCTCGTCTATCCCACATGCTCCACTGACATCCAACATCTAGTTTCAGGCGGCCTGTGGAACTGCCAGTCAGCTGTTCCTAAGGCTGACTTCATCTCTGGCTCCGCTTCCCTGCAGTCTCTGGATTTCCTTGCTCTCACTGAGACCTGGATTACTCCATTCAACACATCCACCCCAGCAGCTCTCTCCACAGCATATTCCTTCTCCCATACACCTGCACACTGGCAGAGGAGGTGGCACTGGTCTCCTGCTCTCTCCCAAATGGAGCTTTTCCCTCTTCAAGCTACCTAACTTCACTCCTTCCACCTTTGAATTCCATGCCGTCACAGTAACCCATCCTATACAATGAACCCTTGTTGTTCTCTACCGTCCACCAGGCGCCTTGGGGGACTTCTTGGAGGAGTTAGATAATCTCCTCTCACACATCCCTGAAACTGGCCCTCCCGCTGTACTTCTCGGAGACTTCAACCTCCAGACGGGGAAGATAGACGAACTAACATCTCTGTTAACCGCCTTTGCTTTCTCACTGTCTCCGTCCCCACCAACTCATAAAGCTGGCAATGTCCTTGATCTCATATTCTCAAGGAACTGCGCTACTTCTAACCTCTCTGTAAACCCGCTCCACACATCCGATCACTTCTTCATTTCATTCTCTCTACCCCTTTCCAAACATAACAAACTAATCTCTTCTCATCCTGCACCTGTCCGCCGTAACCTCCGTCCCCTCTCCCCCTCTACCTTTGCCTCATCGGTGCTGTCAGCCCTCCCTTCCTCTGACTCGTTCCAACTCCTGCCTCCAAACTCTGCTGCAGATACTCTCCTCTCTACTCTCTCCTCCTCTCTGGACTCTCTCTGTCCTCTCACATATCGGCAGGCTCGTCAGTCTCCTCCTGCTCCCTGGCTAAATGACGCACTGCGTGCTAATAGAACCGTCCTTAGGGCAGCAGAGCGGAAACGGTGGAAATCCAAACACCGTGACGACCTCCTAACCTATCAGGCTCTCCTCTCCTCTTTCTCTGCTTCGATCTCTCAGGCAAAAAGCACTTTCTTTCAAGATAAGATTCAATCTTCCTATTCCAATCCCAAAAAACTATTTTCCATCTTCTCCACCCTCCTGTACCCCCCAAAGCCCCTCCCCCCTCCTCCCTCCTGGACCCTCCCAAAGCCCCTCCCCCTCCTCCCTCTTGGACCCTCCCAAAGCCCCTTCCCCCTCCTCACTTCTGTCAAGCGACTTTGTTAACCACTTTGAAAAAAAGGTTGATGATATTCGCTCTTCTTTTTCTGACTCACCTTTACTCACCGATGGGTCACCAGACCCTCCTTCCACCCGCACACTGACCTCCTTTTCCCCTCTCTCTCCAAGTGAGGTTCTTACCCTCATTACCTCTGCCCGCCCTACCACCTGTCCTCTGGACCCTATCCCCTCAAACCTCCTTCAGACTATCTCTCCTGATATTCTACCATTTCTCACCCATTTCATCAACACTTCTCTAACTTCTGGTCACTTTCCAAACAGTCTCAAGGAGGCAAGAATAAACCCTCTCCTAAAGAAACCCACTCTCAACCCGTCTGACGTTATAAACTACAGGCCTGTCTCTCTCCTCCCGTTCCTGTCTAAAACACTTGAACGCGCTGTCTTTAAACAACTCTCCTGCTATCTCCATCAGAACAATCTTCTGGATCCGCACCAGTCTGGTTTCAAGGCAGGTCACTCCACAGAAACTGCCCTCCTTGCTGTCACTGAGGAACTGCACACGGCTAAAGCAGCCTCCCTCTCCTCTGTCATCATCCTTTTGGACCTGTCTGCTGCATTCGACACGGTGAACCATCAGATCCTCCTTCACACTCTCCAAGAACTTGGAGTTTCAGGCTCTGCACTTTCCCTCCTCACCTCATACCTCAAAGACCGCACCTACAGGGTTACTTGGAGAGGGTCCGAGTCCGACCCTTGTCAATTAACTACAGGGGTCCCTCAGGGCTCTGTTCTTGGTCCCCTCCTCTTCTCCTTGTACACAAACTCACTCGGATCGGTCATTAGCCCGCATGGTTTTTCATACCACTGCTACGCTGACGACACCCAACTAATCCTGTCCTTTCCCCGCTCAGAGACCCAGGTCATCGCACGCATCTCTGTTTGTCTAGCTGACATCTCTCAGTGGATGTCTGCTCATCACCTCAAGCTCAACCTTGACAAGATTGAACTGCTTTTCCATCCGGGAAAAGATTGTCCCACTCTTGACCTGACAATCAACATCGGCACCTCTGTTGTTTCCCCGACTCAGACTGCAAGGAGTCTGGGTGTGACCCTAGATAACAACCTGTCCTTCACTGCAAACATCGCTGCTACAACCCGCTGCTGCAGATACACGCTCTACAGCATCAGGAGGATGCGTCCCCAGCTGACCCAGAAAGCCACGCAGGTTCTGGTCCAGGCTCTCGTCACCTCACGCCTAGACTACTGCAACTCCCTCCTGGCTGGTCTGCCTGCATGTGCCATCCGACCTCTGCAGCTCATCCAGAATGCAGCGGCTCGTCTGGTCTTCAACCTTCCAACATTTTCCCACACCACGCCGCTCCTCCGCTCCCTCCACTGGCTTCCGGTAACTGCTAGAATCCACTTCAAGACACTGGTACTTGCGTACCATGCTGCGAATGGATCTGTCCCTTCCTACATCCAGGACATGGTTAAACCGTACACCCCAGCACGTGCACTCCGCTCTGCATCAACCAAACGGCTCGCTGCACCCTCACTGCGAGGGGGACCCAAGTTCCCATCAGCAGAAACACGTGGGTTTGCTATCCTGGCTCCAAAATGGTGGAATGAGCTCCCATTGAAATCAGGACAGCAGAAAGCTTACACACCTTCCGGCGCAGATTGAAAACTCATCTCTTTCGACTCCACTTCGAGCGATAGAATGACTAACAAAGAACTGCTAACAGAGCACTTATATACTAATAAAGGACTGGCTTCTCTAAAGCCAGTTGAGTAGCACTTGAAATGTTTTTGCTCTATGAAACCTGATGTACTTTATGACTCTGTTTTCTTCAAGTTTGTATTTTGTTGGTCGAACGCACTTATTGTAAGTCGCTTTGGATAAAAGCGTCAGCTAAATGTAATGTAATGTAAAAGAGGAATGGAAACGTTGTCATGTTGCCGTTGTTCAGCATGGAAACATTCATTAGCTAACAATGACATTATTGTTCTATTAATATAAAGGGAGGTCAGGTACTCTTTAAAGCAGCTGCTAGCTATGGGTACTTTTTACTGAAGTACATTTCAAAGCCTCTTTACTTTGACTTGAGTGAAGAAGTTTAGTCAGTACTTCTAGTCATTCTTTTTAATCGAATCACTCAGAATTCAGATCTGTCTGCTTTCTGTTTCAGCTGGGAACATCAGCTGGTAAACGGTTATCCCCGTCCTCTATCCTCTGCTGGAGGGAGGGATTGGGGTGGTGGCTGTTTCTCCTTGCTCTGATAGCACTGCTGCAGGAGGAAGGCTGACAGTTACATAACCACATGTACAAACTCACCCAGAGAGACGAGGGGTGCCTTATATTGCCCAGTTTGAAACCTGATAAACACTAAGAAATACGTGTACAATCACAGCACTAACGGAACTGAACTAAACTTATGCTCAACTAAGTACATGTTTACTGCACCTTATATTCTACCTCATACCGTTTTTATAGAATACATATTTTATTCTAGGTTTGTAATTATCAACTGCACTGATAAAATACATGTGCAATAACTTACTTACTGACTTGTTCACATTTTGTACTGCCTTGACCGTATTGTTCTTGTATTTGTATGGTAATGTTGTATTGTTTTGTAAGCATATTGTTCAATGTATCATAGGTCCAATTTATAGTCACTTTGTATAATATATATTACATTTGTTTAGCTTGTATTGTCAAAACTATACTCATACGGTCTGTTATGTCTGATTGCACCATCGGAAATGCTTGGAATTTCGCTGTAGTGACAGTAAAGGAATCTAATGTCAGTGCATTATTTATATATTGGCAGCATTAAGAACTGGAAGTTTGTCTTTCGGTTCATCAATCTTCAAACTGAACATTTCCTTCTACTGCAGCCTCATTATAAAAACATTTAAATTGTGAAACATGAGTTGAATTACAAGTCTAAATACCACCACAAAATGCAATGGTGTTTGTCCGTGAGCTTGACACTGACCGATATGCATCCACTACACAAAGCAATGGAATATTTAGTTGGTTTGTTGACAGAAGATCAGTCTTTCTTTCCTGTGTGACTCAACGTGGATTTCCCTGTAATAACGGTGTTTGAGGAACAGAGTTGGGTGTATGGGTTGGGTGTTGGGTAATAATATGACTTTGTCGGTAACGGAGTAGTGTAACGCGCTACTTTTATAATCCAGTAATCACACTACAGTTACTAACATTGCCCCGACACGCGTTACTTCGTTACTTTCTAAAATCAGTCATAATCAAACCTCAACAAACACCTGCAAAGAACACATGCTAGGTGAAGCTAACGCACATAGCTGTTGTTTATTTATATCACACACACACACACACACACACACACACACACACACACACACACACACGTAGTTCTTCTTCTCTGTTTTCCGGTTGTTGCTTGTTTTGAATGACGAATACACACTACCGCTGCCTGCTGGTAAGGAGAGTTATTGCCACTCACGCATGCGCAGTTCGTACGTGCTCGGCTGAAGTCTGGCTCCAGTGCAACACATGGCCAACACGCAGGAGAACACGCTGACGCAACAGCGTGAGCAGAGATAGACTGCGCAAAATATACAGATAGCAGGAGACAGAGGACAGCCACGGTCAGATAGCAGGAGACAGAGGACAGCCACGGTCAGATAGCAGGAGACAGAGGACAGCCATGGTCAGATAGCAGGAGACAGAGGACAGCCACGGTCAGATAGCAGGAGACAGGGGACAGCCACGGTCAGATAGCAGGAGACAGAGGACAGCCACGGTCAGATAGCAGGAGACAGAGGACAGCCACGGTCAGATAGCAGGAGACAGAGGACAGCCACGGTCAGATAGCAGGAGACAGAGGACAGCCACGGTCAGATAGGAAAACATTCAGGAGCTATCTGGATCAGTCTTATGCGACAATGGAAACTGAACTAAAGAGAACATTTGAAACTTTAGCAGTCTGCGTGATCTGCCTGTAGGGAGGGGCGGGCCGGCCCTGCGAGTAAAGTAACGAGTAAAGTAACAAATTACTTTATGTAGATAGTAACGAAGTAGTGTAATATATTACTTTTTTTTTAAAAGTAATATGTAATATGTAATATATTACTTTTTTTTAGTAACGACCCCATCTCTGTTGAGGACACCTATCATTGCACTGAGGATATCAGAAGCCCACCAGTCAACAAACACTGAGAGACACTGTTCCCCGAGCTTCCTTGGCAATCTCTTTCACATCATTATCACCACGCTTCAGACAGTAAAAACAATACGATTGAAATTCAAGGTAGTAGGAGCCTGGGAATAGACGATTCCACATTAGAGGGGGTCAGGGAGGAGAAGCTACTGTACAGCAAGGCACCAAAACCAGTCTATCAAAGCTTCTCAGTGGCCAATAGTAATAGACTTTGAATTGTGTTGGGAGGCTTCCAAGTGGGATTGTGCACGAGCGAGAGAAAACCCTGCCTTGATAAACAAATGTTGCATCATTTCCATCTGTCGGAGTGTGTCATCGTGCTTACATTGTAGTCATTGTAGTACTTCAGCTGACACTTTTGTATTCAGAGTGACTTACAGTAAGTGAGCTTTGAATGGAGGAACATTGAAGATTGCAGGGAACTAAAAGCAAAGAGTGCAGGAGTCATTGTGTCAGTGCAGTCACAGTAATTATGTAATCACGCAACCCATAGAAGTGGTGCTCAGGAAACAAACAGAATAATGCATTCAAGACACACATAAATCAGACCTGCACCTTTTCAGGTCAGTAGTATAATAACTAAAGCAGGATGTGTGCAAATGTGAAGTCACATACAATTAGAGACCTGACAGCAATGTTGAAAAAGGACAAAATACATCTTGAACCCTCTTTCCATCTAGGGTCTGACCCTAACCCTAACGTCCTTTTGTCTGTGCATAAGAAGTACATGCTTTCTGAACTGTCAAAACATAAAGCTCTTTTCACAAAACCTGAAATGAGTTCCACATTATCACGAGGAGCTGTACTACTGTATGTCTGAATTATTTGGAAAGCATATTAAACACACCTTTCTACAAAGTCCATTTAAAGACGCTCATTGTCGAGGGAATTCCCAGCAAGTTATCATTGGGGTTTTGAAGAAGTATCAATGAAACCAAAATAATACAAACATCTGTGGGTTTCAAATGGTCATTTACACCTAGAAGCCAAGGAAAACGTCATCCAAAAAGAACCAGTTTTCTGACCAAATACACTGGATACATGCTCTGCAGAGGCACCATCATTTCCCAACCGAACCGAGTATTTCCAGTTAGTGACATGCTTCTGACACGCTTCAATGTACCCTGATTACAGTCATCATTGAAAACAAATTGCTTAGGTTTAGGCAAACAAAAGTACTTTAGGAACATTGGTTTACAACTAGGGATGCACGATATCGGTTTTTTAAACCCGATACCGATAACTTCCTGCTTCTCAAGAACGATACCGATAATAATATAATATATATATATTAAATGTACCTGTAGTTTTTGCACACCTGGTGGTAAAAAAGAGACTAGTAGTGAGCAAAGGACATGAGCATTACTACTATGAACAAAGCAAAGCCAAGAACAGTTTTGACTCTTCAAAGTGACCATATTTATTTTCCCAAACAAAGTTCTTGGCTTTTTCAAAAGCCTCGTCGATAGGTAAAAGCCCCGGTGCCTTTGCAGCTGGCTTTGGATTCGCCGCTAGTTTAGCAGCGCAGGCGTCTTCGTATGCTGTTAACACACCATCGTAGCGATGGCGATGTTTCAGGCGACTAATCAGGTTGGAAGTATTATAGCTCGTTGCCTTTTTCCCTCCTCGTGGAACTTCTGCTTTGCATTCGTTAATACAAATAGCAAGCGAACTATCTCACTCTGAAACTTTGAAATAGTCCCATACTACCGACGACATGTTTGTTTACTGTCCTGGCTTCACGGCCGCACGCCGTTTACGTCACAGCCAGGCACGAGTTAGGGAGCGCTGGCTTTGTGAAGAACTCCCCTCTTCCTAAACCACTAACACCACAGTACTGGCAAAACGGGAGGCGCCGAGTGAAAAACAAGCGCCCCTCATCCCAATCCACCCACACCGCAGGATTTCTTTCTTTTTTTTACCCAAAAAATATATTGTATATTATCGGGGCTATTAATACTTTTATCGGGTTTATCGGGATGACGTCATAATTCCTAATATCGGATCGATAATTATCGTGCACCACTATTTACAACACTAGGTTTAAAACACTTGGATAAGCTGTTGAAACAAAACAAGGTAAAGATCAGTAAGAAACTGAATTTGGGATAAATAAACCACCGCTTAAAATAAAGAAAGGATAACAATGCTTTCCATTCCTTAGGGTGCGTTCACACCTGCCTTGTATAGTCCGGTTGAATCGAACCCTGGTGCGCTTAGCCGCTTGGTGCGGTTCATTTGGGTCGGTGTGAACACAGTCCGAGACCTCTGAAGTGAACTAAACAACCGGCCTCTGGTCCGCTAAAATAGGTGGTCTCGCTTGCTAGTGAACTCTGGAGCGGTTCATCGCTGGTGTTTGCGTTTTTACCCCCCTAATGTCTGACCAATGGCTGAACAGCATTTCCATGCACATGACTTGTTTTTAAAGTTTATAGTCCGTTTGAGTTTTGCCCGTGTGAACGCAAACCGAACCTTCTGAAAAATGAAACAATGTAACAAACTGTGGTCTGGTGCGCACCAGAGAAGCGGGTGAATGCACCCTCAGATAAAGCTATGAAAAGTGAGTTGGAGCAAACCTACCAAACAAAGATAATGTTTTTCTAAAAAGTCTGATTTTTTTACCAAAATATGACACAAAAACAGTTGAATAGAGAAAAAGCTTGAACAAGCAGAAAATAACAAATGATGTCTGAATCAAACACATATTTTTTTTAAAGCATTAATCAACATGATTTTCAAACACTGGGGTTTTGATGTCACATGTAATCAGATATGATGGTTTGCTTTGATAAACTGCATGGATGCTGTTCTCTAAACTAAAACGAGTGTTTCTAGTAAGTGAGATTGCTATTGACTTGCTCTCGTTGTGTATTTCTCGTTGTAGTTGTATAATGACAATACATGCGTATCTAATGTGTAAAAAGGAAACTCCGAACAATGCTAAAACCAGCTTGCCATTGGCTTGATCAGGAATGAGATAAAGACCTTGTGATAGTTGATGTCCAGCCTTTGTATTTTTCAGCTAGTCTCCAGGTGTGTCCCGAGTGTTAAGCTGACCTCACACAGCTCTACATTTACAAACAACCAAGGGAACGGAGATATATTTTAAAAGGTTGCCATGACAACTCACAGCAGGGAAAAGGGAAAATGCAGTATCAGTGGTTCAGCCGGACAAAATACAGTAATTCAAAAAAATGAAAAAGCAGCTTTTATCATCCACTCCAAAACGGGAGACTGCTGTGTTCGTGGCAACATGAGTGTAAAAGATATCAGAGCACAGCCGGATCGATATCCCGTTCCTTTGTCTGAATGGGTACATTTGGCTTCCACCTTCAAATGGTATAAATACTGTTCTGTGCACTCAAAATGTCCTTCAGGACCATCAGGAATCCTTCACCTTGCCTTGAAACCCAATATGATCGAAGTTATTGCACTATTTCACTATTTTTTTTGTATTTACTTGCACTATTTTCCTGTTCTTTCTGTTTTATTGTGCTGCACTGTTGGAGGAGCCTGTGACCTAAGATTGTCATCGACATAACTACACTGTAGCTATGTCCGTATGACAAATAAAAGCCTTGAAACCTTGAACCTTCATAAGACCTGAAATAAGAAGACTACTGCTGGTTAGTATAAGAACTTGAAATTGTTGAAAAAAACGGAAGAGCATATCAAAAATATAAGCTCTGATGTATTATTTTTTCGAACTCAACTTGCGTAAAGGCACAATCTGTAATTTTCTGCCACTAGAGTCTCAAAATTAAAACATAAAGAAAAACAGAGCATGGGAGTTGTAGTCTTCTTCACTATAGCCGTCAATGGAGTCAAATGCCCTGGTTAAGATTCGCTAAGTGTTCGTCTTTCCAGAGATTGTGGCCGGGTGAGAGTTTTCCACAGAGATCTTCTCTCCAAAATAATCTGACCCACAGATTAGAACCAGTAAAAACACTTAATATAGCTGTTTCACGTTAAATAACGATGTCTTTTCCTATGCTCTTTGGTAGATAAATAAGATTTAGACGTCCGATAAGTAATATCCATCATCCAGTTAAGTAAATAGCACCAAGGTCTAAGAAGTGTATTGCAACAATTTGACATTAAAGCTTGATTAAAGATCAAGTTATGATATTTTCTGGAAGACAAATTAATGCAAACAGGATACGATCCTGCAGCCAGATCCCAATTCTCTGTGGGATTATGTCGAACATGTTGCCACAATGCTCCGTGGTACTTTACATTTCTAAATAATCTCAACATTGAAACCATTAGCTTATGAATAAAGCCTTGCATGTAAGCGTCTTTGAGCACCTGGAAAAGCGCTTTGAAATGCAATGTATTATTATTATTATTAGTATTTCAATCAAACCATATTCACCTCCATGCGCTATTGGAGAAAAAAAAGAACTCTCCGGCCCTCAACCTGATCATAGGCAATTAAGGATGGTGACAGGTTGGCGAGGCCTTGAGTTGACCCCGCCCACGAATGTATAGATGTATTGACATTTGACACAGCTAATGGTGATCGCCCTCTCTTGTTTTTCTACAAAGCATTGGGATAAAAGGCAAGTTTTTTAGAAAAGGATTCTATCGATCAAATCCGATACATCGGCTCTATTTGCAGGACAAGTTATAAAAATGCTGAGTTGTCATACAGAAAACGGGACACCTGGTCACCCTGACTGAACAAAAGTATATAACGATGGTCTAGTCCAGCGGTTCCCAACCTTTTTCAACTCAGGGTCCACTTAAGAATCTAAACATTTTTCGTGGCCCACATACAACCATAAACAATATGGAGGCTAAATAAAGTTCTGATTGGTCAATTCAGATCATGTGACATGTTGTTAATCCGGTAGAACAGACCGCTGTCAAGGACTGTAATGACCGTTGCTAAGGAGGATCGAGAAAGAGAAAGGATAGGAGGTTAAAATAAAAAAAATCTTTATAATGAAAATGTTTCCACAGAAATCATAATAATTTGCAAATGATTTGGCGGCCCACTTGCAACGCCTTCCCACAGTTTGGGAACCGCTGGTCTAGTAATTTCTTATCATTTCAAGAAACGTTACCTTTCTGTGCGTTTCTAAACACTTTTGAATCAACTTGGGTTCCCTTTCGGTCCTGTTCCCTTCGCTCCACCCCACGGCCAACCAGCTGTCAGACGGACAGACAGATGGGTGGAAAGCAAGAGGGAGGAGGAGGTAAGGAAAGGATGGAAGGGAAGCAGGAGAGGGAGAGGTGTGACCCACATAGCGGAGCCGTGATTATTTTTAGAAGAAAGTGTCCTAATTGGCAAGCCGCTGGGAGAGCAACAGCACTGCTCTGGTTCCCTACTCCTTGTCCTTCACCTCCTCAACCTTCACTTCTCCTTGGCTTTCTCCTGCCGCCACATCCTCGTGTCCTCTTTCACCTCCTGGAATTGGTCTTTTCTAAGACTTCATGCCTCTTTTTTTACTGCCCTTCCCTGCTCCTTTTCTATATCAGTGCTTCAACCTTTGCCTTTACCAACTCTTTGTTTGAGTCT
This sequence comes from Pseudochaenichthys georgianus, assembly GCF_902827115.2. Classification (NCBI taxonomy): domain Eukaryota; kingdom Metazoa; phylum Chordata; class Actinopteri; order Perciformes; family Channichthyidae; genus Pseudochaenichthys; species Pseudochaenichthys georgianus. Next base: position 10,833 of record NW_027262703.1, on the reverse strand, counting down.
TCCCACTTTCGTGCTCTCTCAAGGTTTCACATCTTCAACTTTTTAGCTACTCTGCCATCTTTCAAACTCTAACTTCTACTCCTAGCCCTCCTTTCTCTTCTTGTCCTCATTAATAGATTAATTATTATTAGTATATATATATATATTATTAGTATATAGAATATATATATAGTATTAGTATTAGTATATAGAATATATATATAGTATTAGTATTATTACTATATTTATTTGTTTGCCTGTCCTTGTTTGTCTACCCTCCCTCATACTGTAAAGCGTCTTTGAGTTGTGAAAAGTGCTATATAAATAACATGTATTATTATTATTAGTGACCCATCTTCCCTCTTTCTTCTCCTAACATAAAGCTAAACAGTTTACTTACTGATGGCAGATACACATTTTTGTATCTAACTGATACTTGCAAAATACCAATCAATTCAACCCCAGTGATGCCCAACATTCAGTTTCTTCTGTTTAAAACCATTGTTTTAGTTTTATATTATGTATTATTTGTAGAGCAACCATGATGATATGGCAATGCTATTCAGGTATGACTTTTGACTTCTTCACAAAAGTAGCATAAACACACTGCCAAAGTTAGATAATCATTGGGCAACTTTAAGAACAAGTTAGTAATGAAGTAAAACACAAGTGAATTAGAATCAGGATATTGCCAAAACCCAATCATACACACATATATGGAGAAAACATCTAACTATAAAAGCAAGGAATCTCCGTCTGTTTTATTCTCTGTATGTCCTTTGTATATCTCAAGAACTAGTCATATGAACAAGCACTTGGTAATGGGAGTGCAATTTTGAATTGGGATACATTTTGGCCAAATGGCGGTGCTCTAACAACAACATTATTTTATTGTAAGTCTTGAACATTTTTTTTTTTTGCATCTATAGATTTTTCACCATTTTGAACCGTGTCCACATTGTTTATTTCAGACTTCTCCAAAACATCTACCTGTTAAGCCTTTTCACAACACTGTGTCTCAGGGGATCTTAATATTTAAGAACCTATTCATGTCTAATACCAGATTAACGGGAATAATGTCAGCTAACTGACAATACAAACCATTTTTACCAAAAAAACACAAGTCTCATAAGAAGCATCTAAATGACCCCTGAGCGAAAAATGCTATCCCTATTACTGCACCGATAATCACTCCTAGCTCCCTTATTACTTATCCTAGGTGCACATCCAACACATCATTTATGATCGCAAGGAGACACAGAATCTAACGGTGCCCACCACAATACTGGAAGATACAAACTCGCGACGTTATCAACAAAAACGTACATCAAAACAAGTGGCGCTAGGTAGCCCACAACGCTAACATGGCTTACCTTCGTCTTTGTCTGGTCTAAACTGGTCTTCAATGGCATTAAAACGATAAAAACGATGGTGTAGTTAATCCATAGGTTAATCCAATGTGTCTGTGTCCCCTTTGAAATGTTTTGATATCTATTTCTCCCCTCTGCTGCAAGCTAGCATGCGCAGAGACGCTACTTTTTTTTTTAACATGAGTGTGTGCGGGATGATTTCCCTTGGATTCTATTGGCTCTAACGGTCAGAAAGAGATGTCACGAGTCAAAATCGAAGAAGGAGGGCCAGAGATATGGAAAATCCACCCAAAAGGCCCCAGAAGAGGTTTTATTTGTTAAATCTGTCTAAAAAGGTCAAATATCAATTGTTTTTGCATCAATCTTGATACAGGGTACTTATTATATGTTGTACTTTGGATTTCTAAAGCTTTTAGTCTACTAACCCATCATCCAAGGTTAGTTTTCACTATAAGTACAACATATCTTTTGGACGGACACTATAATTTACCGTTTTTTACCATGTTCAATCTGAATTTTCTTTAAAATAAAAAACATCTATATTGATTCTGAATTTTCAACATCCAACTCACAGGTTTTTCATTACTTTGAGAAAAAAGATTATTAATGTAACCCTTTTAGAAGATATGGTCATTTGTTCTGGAAATGCCATTTTCGAGCCTGAGGCCTGAAAAACAGGCTCAGGGCTAAACAACCTCAGGCTAAAAGAGACCTCACAGCTCCTTAGTTTCTTACCTGGCTTTGATAAGTGAACTCCACCACTTTAACCTCGTAAAAACAGAAGCTATCCATCTAAATAGTGTGTTCACAATGTACTTTGTACGTATGTATTTAACTTATTAGCTATTTATTGCACACCTAATATTAAACATATTCAAGTAAAATATATAAAAGTTGAAAGTGAAAGATATATACATGGAAACTATCTGTCAAACAAACATTATGAAGGGTTAGCGGTTTATTCAACAGATAGTTTCCAGATACATATATTTCACTCTCAACTTTTATATATTTGACATGTTAAGTCAGTTTTACTTTGTAGTTTGAGTTGTTTATCTTTGTTTATCTTGTACTCTTTCCTTTTGTACATGTTGTGCACTGCCTTGTTTACATGTCCCGAATTGGTATCAATAAAGCAAATATTGTCTAATTGTTATGATCTTATTTAACTTTGTCCAAAAGGGCTTCCCCAGTGTCTTTCGCAGTGCAGGAGCCAACACAATAGTCATGTTTTTATAAAGTGTTCTGCTCTAAATTACTAAGAGATGGTCATTTGTTCTGGGAATGTCATTTTCGAGCCTGAAACCTGAAAAACAGGCATGGGGCCTAACAGGTTTTCAATCGTCACCAAATTGGATTGTGGATGTTCTACACAGTTTTGATAAAGCTGGTCCTCAATGTTTGCTCAAATGTTGTAGGCAGTGCTTGAATTGCAAAATTCAAATATTGGTATTTTTCCTGAATGCTATTAAAACCACATTTCATAGCCATACTAATTGATGGCACTGAAGCAGGACTTGTGTTTGTGGTTTGTGCGACTGTCCCTTTGAATCTCTCGAGAACTGTTTATCCAAAACTTCTTCACACTTGAGTTGACAATCAGCCACAGCACAATTATTGACAAAACTGCAAGCAGCACTTCAGGGGTTGAAGCATTTAGCCTGCTTACAAAGTACAGTCTTTCCAAACTTCCATGCAGACTGAATGGTCCTGCTCCCCAACAACTGTTTAAGCAGGAAAACCCCGGAGCAAAGTAATCTTCCCATGTAAACTGGGATTGTAGCAGTTCTATAACTCTGGGAATATGAGTGGAGCAAGGACTTACGTAGGAAGTACTCGGAAGCATCTGCCGTATAGTCAGCATCCTCCGGGAAGTGATCTATCTGCTTACACATGCCTTTAAAAGAACCTGTGTGAGGAAAGAGAAACAACACATTAAGAAACAGAGTTATTAATATCGTCAGAAGTCAGAGAGCTTTAATTATTGATTTGACAGGAGAAAAAGAACACATAATGATAAGTGTTGTTGTGCGCTTCTCTGAATCAGTAGCCCATGATCATTGACTCATCACATTCATTGCAGTAAAAATAAATAATAAAAGCAGCAGAAATGACTCCTGAAACCTGACATGAGTCAGCATTTTATCACTTCCTGTTCCCTCGTCTGAAAGTCAATGTTTATTTTAATGGGATTTTGGTTGTTATCCTGAAATAAGGGATGTGATCAAAACAACCTGAAGATATTTTTGCTTTTTGTTCAACAACATAAAATACGTCAGTAAATACCACACTGGTGAATTTAAAAATGGGGGTTGCAAGTGTCTAACTGAGACGACTAAAACGTCATCACGACCAACATTAGCCGCCTTTAGCTTAGCGGTGGTGACGTGAAGTCATGTGACCGTGCTGTAGTTCCTTTATAGCCCAACATTAGCCACCTTTAGCTTAGCGGTGGTGACGTGAAGTCATGTGACCGTGCTGTAGTTCCTTTTATAGCTCAACATTAGCCTCCTTTAGCTTAGCGGTGGTGACGTGAAGTCATGTGACCGTGCTGTAGTTCCTTTATAGCCCAACATTAGCCACCTTTAGCTTAGCGGTGGTGACGTGAAGTCATGTGACCGTGCTGTAGTTCCTTTATAGCCCAACATTAGCCACCTTTAGCTTAGCGGTGGTGACGTGAAGTCATGTGACCGTGCTGTAGTTCCTTTATAGCCCAACATTAGCCACCTTTAGATTAGCGGTGGTGACGTGAAGTCATGTGACCGTGCTGTAGTTCCTTTATAGCCCAACATTAGCCACCTTTAGCTTAGCGGTGGTGACGTGAAGTCATGTGACCGTGCTGTAGTTCCTTTATAGCCTAGCCTCAGCTTTTTACTTCTGGAGATTGTATTTACGCTTAAAAATGCAGAAAACTAATGTTAATATGTGATGATTACTGTGTGAGTTTCAGTATCATTTATTTTACACAGCCCTCTTTCTGCATTAATCCAATTCCAAATCCATAAATCCACTTTTTGCTGAGGAACTAGTGTTATTATCCTAACATCTGGATTAGCCTATACAGATGTGTCATACCTGCAGCACCCTATAACAGATACAAGAAAGAACAAAAAGATGTCGGCAGGAGGAAGGTAAACGCTGTGAATTAGGGGAACAAACGATGAATGAAGGTGGCGTGGATCCAAACAAAAAAAAGGTGCTAAAATGGATGACGATGAGAATTGGGAGAAGGTTAGCTAGCTGCAGTATTCAAGAAAAAGGAAAGAGGGAGAAGAGGAAGTGAGATTTGTCATGATCTTTGAAGGAAACACAGGACAGGAGAGAAGGAAGAAGACAGGAGGAGTTTAATCTAAACGCCTCGACAGAGCAGGTGGAGTGAGAGGAGGAGAGAGGGAGCAAAAGGCAATAGTGCCGCTCATTAAGAAGAATTGCCTGTGTGTGTGTGTGTGTGTGTGTGTGTGTGTGTGTTTGTGTGTTTATATGTGTGTGTGTGTGTGTGTGTGTGTGTGTGTGTGTGTGTGTGTGTGTGTGTGTGTGTGTGTGTGTGTTTAGCTTGGTTCAGCTCCAGTGGTAATTGTATGCCCTCCCAAACCACTGCAATTAAATGGGCCCTTGTTAATTGGCTATTGCAGGACGAAAGACTTGCGCCGGCGTTAAAATGGGCATCGGTCACACACACACACACACACACACACACGCACGCACACACACGCACGCACACACAAACACACACACACACACACACACACACACACACACACACACACACACACACACACACACACAGTAGCATCAGCCATATTCAAGAGCCGTCTCACAGTGAGAGTCTTGGTAAGATATGTTTGCGTTGTTATCACGATGAAAGATTTAAAAGAACAATTTCATACCAAAACTCGACACACAGGAGTAAAACGAACAAATAGGACTCTGGAAGAAGTCATATTTACACATGTTTAATCCACGGCAGCAAACACTCAGACGAACAAAGTGTTCCTGCTCAGGTAGACGTTTGATAAGATATTAAAGACATTTCACCAGGAAGCGACTCGGAAAACCTTTCAGCGTTCCTCAGAAACACTTTCATCCTTTCATCCTTTCTGTCTTTGAGCTGTCGTAAATAACTGAGAGGATCAACAGCGCTGTGTGTTTCAGGAAAGCCTCACGTGTACATGGACCCTTGCCTCTATAACAAATCCTCATGCAAATCTGAGGGATGCTAAAACCTAAAACCTAAAACCAGGAAATTACTCAGTGTCACTTCCTGTACCCTTGTCTGTAAGTCAATGGTTTTCTGAATGTGTTTTTGGTTGAAAATAAGGTGTGTGGTTAACTGAAGCTGAAGAGATTTGAAGGTTATGTTCTAAGACATAAAATACGTCAGTAAATACCCGACTGGTGAATAAGTGTCCGAATGAAACGACTAGACGTGATCATGCAAAAAAAAGAGCTTTTTGAACATTAAAGCATGGAAACATGTCACAGTAGAAACCTACGGCTTCAGTGTTATAAAACGTTCAAAATGGTATCTTCCGAAGTTGTTGCTAGGAGATGAGCAGGAGAAGAAACTGTAAAAACACTACTTCCTGGTATTATTGTAGTTTTGTTTCACAGAGTTTCTCATTTCTTATAAAGGACCTGTAGTATTTTGGATGCTGTTGTATTTTTTACTTTTCATTTTAATTATCCAAAATATTTTATATTGTTTTGTATATATTGTTTATATTTGATATAATATTTTTGATTTTATTTGTATTTGTTAATTCTCTTTTCCACTTGTTTAAGTATTTTAAGAATTGTATTATAAAGTCTGAACACACTTTCGGCCTCTGTGACGAAAATAATTTACCAAACTATCTACCTCTCTCTCTCTCTCTCTCTCTCTCTCTCTCTCTCTCTCTCTCTCTCTCTCTCTCTCTCTCTCCCTCTCTCTCTCTCTCAATCTCTCTCTCACTCTCTCTCTCTCAATCTCTCTCTCACTCTCTCTCTATCTATCTATCTATCTATCTAAATATCTATATATCTATCTAAATATCTATCTAAATATCTATCTATCTATATATCTATTTAAATATCTATCTATATATCTATCTATCTATCTATCTAAATATCTAAATATCTATCTAAATATCTATCTATATATCTAAATATCTAAATATCTATCTAAATATCTATCTAAATATCTATCTATATATCTAAATATCTAAATATCTATCTAAATATCTAAATATCTATCTAAATATCTATCTATCTATATATCTATTTAAATATCTATCTATATATCTATCTAAATATCTAAATATCTATCTAAATATCTATCTATATATCTAAATATCTAAATATCTATCTAAATATCTATCTATATATCTAAATATCTAAATATCTATCTAAATATCTAAATATCTATCTAAATATCTATCTATATATCTATCTATCTATATATCTATTTAAATATCTATCTATATATCTATCTATCTATCTATCTAAATATCTAAATATCTATCTAAATATCTATCTATATATCTAAATATCTAAATATCTATCTAAATATCTATCTATATATCTAAATATCTAAATATCTATCTAAATATCTAAATATCTATCTAAATATCTATCTATATATCTATCTATATATCTATCTAAATATCTAAATATCTATCTATATATCTAAATATCTAAATATCTATCTAAATATCTATATATCTATCTAAATATCTATCTATCTAAATATCTATCTATCATGCAACATTACTTTATGTTAAACAACTCGATTTGCATTCAATGCCCTGTAGTCGGCTTCAATCTCTTTACGCTATCACCCCCTCGCTCTCTCTGCAACACAAACCCACCCACGCTGCAGCACATGTTCTCTGGAATTGCTTTTTCCTTTCCTTCGCTCTCCTATCGCTCTCTCACATGCACCCGAGGACCAGATTCCCATTTGAACTGAGCTCAGCTCCTCCTCCTCTCACTCTCTTTATTCCTTCCACAATTCAAATGAAGCACGTTTTATCGTCTCGACAGAAAATGAAACATCAACCATTACGTCATTATCTGAGATCACATCGACATTAACAGATTGCTAGGAAGCAAAACACATTAATGGATCTTAGATTCCAGCAGAATGTATTAGCTTCAAGCCTCATTGAAGGCCCTATTCTGTGTGTCTCTACTTTAAAGAGTCCTCTCCTGCTGATGTTCAGGTGTATATCAGTATGTAGTGTCTCTACTTTAAAGAGTCCTCTTCTGCTGATGTTCAGGTGTATATCAGTATGTAGTGTCTCTACTTTAAAGAGTCCTCTCCTGCTGATGTTCAGGTGTATATCAGTATGTAGTGTCTCTACTTTAAAGAGTCCTCTCCTGCTGATGTTCAGGTGTATATCAGTATGTAGTGTCTCTACTTTAAAGAGTCCTCTCCTGCTGATGTCCAGGTGTATATCAGTATGTAGTGTCTCTACTCTAAAGAGTCCTCTCCTGCTGATGTTCAGGTGTATATCAGTATGTAGTGTCTCTACTTTAAAGAGTCATCTCCTCCTGATGTTCAGCTGTATATCAGTATGTAGTGTCTCTACTTTAAAGAGTTCTCTCCTGCTGATGTTCAGGTGTATATCAGTATGTAGTGTCTCTATTTTAAAGAGTCCTCTCCTGCTGATGTTCAGGTGTATATCAGTATGTAGTGTCTCTACTTTAAAGAGTCCTCTCCTGCTGATGTTCAGGTGTATATCAGTATGTAGTGTCTCTACTTTAAAGAGTTCTCTCCTGCTGATGTTCAGGTGTATATCAGTATGTAGTGTCTCTATTTTAAAGAGTCCTCTCCTGCTGATGTTCAGGTGTATATCAGTATGTAGTCTCTCTACTTTAAAGAGTCCTCTCCTGCTGATGTTCAGGTGTATATCAGTATGTAATGTCTCTACTTTAAAGAGTCCTCTCCTGCTGATGTTCAGGTGTATATCAGTATGTAGTGTCTCTACTTTAAAGAGTCCTCTCCTGCTGATGTCCAGGTGTATATCAGTATGTAGTGTCTCTACTCTAAAGAGTCCTCTCCTGCTGATGTTCAGGTGTATATCAGTATGTAGTGTCTCTACTTTAAAGAGTCCTCTCCTGCTGATGTCCAGATGTATATCAGTATGTAGTGTCTCTACTTTAAAGAGTTCTCTCCTGCTGATGTTCAGGTGTATATCAGTATGTAGTGTCTCTATTTTAAAGAGTCCTCTCCTGCTGATGTTCAGGTGTATATCAGTATGTAGTGTCTCTACTTTAAAGAGTCCTCTCCTGCTGATGTTCAGGTGTATATCAGTATGTAGTGTCTCTACTTTAAAGAGTTCTCTCCTGCTGATGTTCAGGTGTATATCAGTATGTAGTGTCTCTATTTTAAAGAGTCCTCTCCTGCTGATGTTCAGGTGTATATCAGTATGTAGTCTCTCTACTTTAAAGAGTCCTCTCCTGCTGATGTTCAGGTGTATATCAGTATGTAATGTCTCTACTTTAAAGAGTCCTCTCCTACTGATGTTCAGGTGTATATCAGTATGTAGTGTCTCTACTTTAAAGAGTTCTCTCCTGCTGATGTTCAGGTGTATATCAGTATGTAGTGTCTCTACTTTAAAGAGTCCTCTCCTGCTGATGTTCAGTTGTATATCAGTATGTAGTGTCTCTACTTTAAAGAGTCCTCTCCTGCTGATGTTCACGTGTATATTAGTATGTAGTGTCTCTACTTTAAAGAGTCCTCTCCTGCTGATGTTCAGGTGTATATCAGTATGTAGCATCTCTACTTTAAAGAGTCCTCTCCTGCTGATGTTCAGGTGTATATCAGTATGTAGTGTCTCTACTTTAAAGAGTCCTCTCCTGCTGATGTTCAGGTGTATATCAGTATTTAGTGTCTCTACTTTAAAGAGTCCTTACCTAGGGTTGTGTGGGAGAGTAACTCCCTCTGGAGGGAACACAGGTATTGATCACTACAGGAGAGGAAACATCCCACAAAGCAGAATATGACCCTTTAGGGTACTAACGTTGTAACCCTACAGGCCTGTATGTAGTGAGGACAACATTTATAATAATAATAATATCCTAATTGGAAAACAAACTAAAATACCTTTCAGAGAAACAAGGCACTTTTGAAACCAGAGGTTGTTTAAAACTTAAGATCCATGTTTATATTTATCTCCTTTGACAAAACAACAATTCTTGATTTGAAGGTTCAATACAGAACACGACAAGCCTTTCTTTTATAAACAGCTGGGCTCAACAATCCTTTTCTTGGTAAACGTCGTGCCCTTAGGCTTTCTCTACTCTAAAAATAAACAATTGCATACTTTTCGTATCTTCAGTGAATCAAAGTAAGATCACACAGAAACATACATTTGGGTCCGTAATATAAATGTTGTTGTGTTTTCTTTCACCAAATTAGTTGCATATTTGCAGGGGAAACAAATTAAAAAGCAGATTTCTCATTGCAATGAGGCAGGTATTCCTTTCTGGGGTTTTTCTGGTGTGTCACTTTCATTATTTTTGTTGGTGTTACTTTGATGATGTAATTCATGCTATACCGTGTTGAGAGAATACATTAACACAAATGTTCAGTGTTTGTCCTTCATCTGTGCGTTACATTTCATTTATAGTTCAAAAGCTAATTGTACATATGGTATCATCTTCTATGTATGGAAATGTTTCTACGATGTATTAATTGTCAAAACACAACAATAAAGCGTAGTTATCAACCGGTGGTGCTAACCCAAGGTAATGCTAAACAACAACAACTTTGTCTGGCTCTTTTTGGATTTTGTTTATTGTTATCAAAGATGCCTTTAAAATAGGGGCCGGTGTGTTGGAGCCAGTATTTCATTTTTATAAAAAAGGCCACCTAATCGTGACGTCTGTAGTCAACACAGTATAAAAGACTACAATTCCCACGGCGCAGACTTTCAGAAGGACGCCGGACGGCCATCTTTTTCCCACTTGTGCTTCTGGAACCCAGTCACTCCCAGTTAAGACCTCTGCGTTCAAATGTGAATGCAACGCAGCATTCATGACAAGTGTACACTATCTAACTGAAGTCAAAAGCCAGGGGATAGTGGACTGTTGGTCCAATGGGAAGATGGCTTTACTGCATTAAACGCCCATCAGAAACCTCCCTCTCCTCAGTCGACATAACGAAGTGTCGTTCTTCCAAATCGCCGCTCCTTAAATTATACATCCTTCTCAAACAAGAAGCAGATACTATTATTCTTTGACCAACCAAGAGTACACACATGCTTTACTCAAGTAGAAGTACAGATACTCGTGTTTAAAAATACTCTGGTGAAAGTAGAAGTACTGACTAAACTTCTTTACTCAAGTCAAAGTAAAGAGGCTTTGAAATGTACTTCAGTAAAAAGTACCCATAGCTAGCAGCTGCTTTAAAGAGTACCTGACCTCCCTTTATATCAATAGAACAATAATGTCATTGTTAGCTAATGAATGTTTCCATGGTGACCAACGGCAACACGAAAAC
>NW_027262702.1:0-24530 GCF_902827115.2 Pseudochaenichthys georgianus | reverse complement strand
ACTTGGACTACTACCAAAAGTACAATCAAGTACTTTTACTGTGTACTTTTGAGTAATCCCCTGTGAAACTCCCCTCCAGAGTACAATAATGCATGTTTTCTGCCATCTTTGATGAGATAAAATGATTTGTGCAATAAGTTCTTAACGAAATTGGTACTGTTGGATTCAGTACTACTTGGACTACTACCAAAAGTACAATCAAGTACTTTACTGTGTACTTTTTGAGTAATCCCCTGTCAAACTCCCCTCCAGAGTACAATAATGCATGTTTTCTGCCATATTTGATTTGAGATAAAATATTTGTGCAATAAGTTCTTAATGAAATGGTACTGTTGGATCAGTACTACTTGGACTACTACCAACAGTACAATCAAGTACTTTTACTGTGTACTTTTTTAGTAATCCCTGTCAAACTCCCCTCCAGAGCACAATAATGCATGTTTTCTGCCATCTTTGAGAGAGATAAACTAATTCGTGCAATAAGTTCTTAATGAATTGGGACTGTTGGATTCAGTACTACTTGGACTACTACCAAAGTACAATTAAGTACTTTTACTGTGTACTTTTTTGAGTAATCCCCTGTCAAACTCCCCTCCAGAGCACATAATGCATGTTTTCTGCCATATTGATGAGAGATAAAATGATTTTGTGCAATAAGTCTTAATGAAATTGGTACTGTGGATTCAGTACTCTTGGACTAGTAGCCACAAGTAAATCAAGTACTTTTACTGTGTACTCTTGAGTAATCCCTTTAGTTCAAACTCCCCTCCAGAGTACAATAATGCATGTTTTCTGCCATCTTTGATGAGAGATAAAATGATTTCGTGCAATAAGTTTTAACGAAATTGGTACTGTTGGATTCAGTACTACTTGGACTACTACCAAAGTACAATCAAGTACTTTTGCTTTGTTACTTTTTGAGTTAATCCCCTGTCAAACTCCCCTCCAGAGTACAATAATGCATGTTTTCTGCCATCTTTGATTTGAGATAAATGATTTTGTGCTATAAGTTCTTAATGAAATTGATACTGTTGGATTCAGTACTACTTGGGCTAGTAGCACAAGTACAATCAAGTACTTTTACTGATGTACTTTTTGAGTAATCTCCTGTCTGAAACTCCCCTCCAGAGTACAATAATGCATGTTTTTCTGCCATCTTTGATTTGAGATAACATATTTGTGCAATAAGTTCTTAACGAAATTGGTACTGTTGGATTCAGTACTACTTGGACTACTACCAAAAGTACAATCAAGTACTTTTACTGTGTACTTTTGAGTAATCCCCTGTCAAACTCCCCTCCAGAGTACAATAATGCATGTTTTCTGCCATATTTGATGAGATAAAATGATTTCGTGCAATAAGTTCTAACGCAATTGGTACTGTTGGATTCAATACTACTTGGACTACTACAAAAGTACAATCAAGTACTTTTACTGTGTACTTTTTGAGTAATCCCCTGTCAAACTCCCCTCCAGAGTACAATAATGCATGTTTTCTGCCATCTTTGATTTGAGATAAAATTATTTTGTGCAATAAGTTCTTAATGAAATTGGTACTGTTGGATTCAGTACTACTTGGACTACTACCAACAGTACAATCAAGTACTTTTACTGTGTACTTTTTTAGTAATCCCCTGTCAAACTCCCCTCCAGAGCACAATAATGCATGTTTTCTGCCATATTTGATGAGAGATAAAATTAATTTCGTGCAATAAGTTCCTTAATGAAATTGGTACTGTTGGATTCAGTACTACTTGGACTACTACCAAAAGTACAATCAAGTACTTTTACTGTGTACTTTTTGAGTAATCCCCTGTCAAACTCCCCTCCAGAGCACAATAATGCATGTTTTCTGCCATATTTGATGAGAGATAAAATGATTTTGTGCAATAAGTTCTTAATGAAATTGGTACTGTTGGATTCAGTACTACTTGGACTACTACCAAAGTACAATCAAGTACTTTTACTGTGTCCTTTTTGAGTAATCCCTGTCAAACTCCCCTCCAGAGTACAATAAGCATGTTTTCTGCCATCTTGATTGAGAATAAAATGATTTTGTGCTATAAGTTCTTAATGAATTGATACTGTTGGATTCAGTAATACTGGGACTAGTAGACAAAGTACAATCAAGTACTTTTACTGTGTTACTCTTTTGAGTAATCCCCTGTCAAACTCCCCTCCAGAGTACAATAATGCATGTTTTCTGCCATCTTTGATTTGAGATGATAAAATGATTTTGTGCTATAAGTTCGTAATGAAATTGATAATGTTGGATTTCAGTACTACTTGGGCTAGTAGCCACAAGTACAATCAAGTACTTTTACTGTGTACTCTTTTGAGTAATCCCCTGTGAAACTCCCCTCCAGAGTACAATCATGCATGTTTTCTGCCATCTTTGATGAGAGATAAAATGATTTCGTGCATATAAGTTCTAACGAAATTGGTACTGTTTGGATTCAGCTACTACTTGGTACTAGCTACCAAAAGTACAATCAAGTACTTTTACTGTGTTACTTTTGAGTTAATCCCCTGTCAAACTCCCCTCCAGAGTACAATAATGACTTGTTTTCCTTTGCCATTCGTCTTTGATTGAGATTTAAAATGATTTCGTGCAATAATTTCTTAATGGAATTGGTAGGTAGGTTGGATTTTCAGTACTACTTGGACTCCTACAACGTACAATCAAGTACTTTTACGTGTTATTGTACTTCTTGCGTAATCCCCTTTGTCAAACTTCCCCTCCAGAGGTACCCAAATGCCATGTATTTCTGCCAATCTTTTGATGAGAGATAAATGATTTTGTGCTCATACGTTCTTACTGAAATTGGTACTGTTGGATTCAGTACTACTTGGACTACTACCAAAAGTACAATCAAGTACTTTGACTGTGTACTTTTGAGTAATCCCTGTCAAACTCCCCTCCAGAGTACAATAATGCATGTTTCTGCCATCTTGATTTGAGGATAAAATGATTTTGTGCTATAAGGTCTTAATGAAATTGGTACTGTTGGATTCAGTACTACTTGGACTACTACCCAAAAGTACAATCAAGTACTTTTGCTGCGTTACTTTTTGAGTAATCCCCTGTCAAACTCCCCTCCAGAGTACAATTAATGCATGTTTTCTGCCATATTTGATGAGAGCTAAAATGATTTAGTGCAATAAGTTCTTAACGAAATTGGTACTGTTGGATTCAGTACTACTTGGACTACTACCAAAAGTACAATCAAGTACTTTTACTGTGTACTTTTTGAGTAATCCCCTGTGAAACTCCCCTCCAGAGTACAATAATGCATGTTTTCTGCCATCTTTGATGAGAGATAAAATGATTTCGTGCAATAAGTTCTTAACGAAATTGGTACTGTTGGATTCAGTACTACTTGGACTACTACCAAAAGTACAATCAAGTACTTTTGCTGTGTACTTTTTGAGTAATCCCCTGTCAAACTCCCCTCCAGAGTACAATAATGCATGTTTTCTGCCATATTTGATGAGAGATAAAATGATTTCGTGCAATAAGTTCTTAACGAAATTGGTACTGTTGGATTCAGTACTACTTGGACTACTACCAAAAGTACAATCAAGTACTTTTACTGTGTACTTTTTGAGTAATCCCCTGTGAAACTCCCATCCGGAGTACAATAATGCATGTTTTCTGCCATCTTTGATGAGAGATAAAATGATTTCGTGCAATAAGTTCTTAACGAAATTGGTACTGTTGGATTCAGTACTACTTGGACTACTACCAAAAGTACAATCAAGTACTTTTGCTGTGTACTCTTTGAGTAATCCCCTGTCAAACTCCCCTCCAGAGTACAATAATGCATGTTTTCTGCCATATTTGATGAGAGATAAAATGATTTCGTGCAATAAGTTCTTAACGAAATTGGTACTGTTGGATTCAGTACTACTTGGACTACTACCAACAGTACAATCAAGTACTTTTACCGTGTACTTTTTGAGTAATCCCCTGTCAAACTCCCCTCCAGAGTACAATAATGCATGTTTTCTGCCATCTTTGATTTGAGATAAAATGATTTTGTGCTATAAGTTCTTAATGAAATTGGTACTGTTGGATTCAGTACTACTTGGACTACTACCAAAAGTACAATCAAGTACTTTTACTGTGTACTTTTTGAGTAATCCCCTGTCAAACTCCCCTCCAGAGTACAATAATGCATGTTTTCTGCCATCTTTGATTTGAGATCAAATGATGTTGTGCTATAAGTTCTTAATGAAATTGGTACTGTTGGATTCAGTACTACTTGGACTACTACCAAAAGTACAATCAAGTACTTTTACTGTGTACTGTTTGAGTAATCCCCTGTCAAACTCCCCTCCAGAGTACAATAATGCATGTTTTCTGCCATCTTTGATTTGAGATAAAATGATTTTGTGCAATAAGTTCTTAATGAAATTGGTAATGTTGGATTCATTATTGTACTCTGGAGGGGAGTTTGACAGGGGATTACTCAAAAAGTACACAGTAAAAGTACTTGATTGTACTTTTGGTAGTAGTCCAAGTAGTACTGAATCCAACAGTCCCAATTTCATTAAGAACTTATTGCACGAAATTATTTTATCTCTCATCAAAGATGGCAGAAAACATGCATTATTGTGCTCTGGAGGGGAGTTTGACAGGGGATTACTAAAAAAGTACACAGTAAAAGTACTTGATTGTACTTTTGGTAGTAGTCCAAGTAGTACTGAATCCAACAGTACCAATTTCATTAAGAACTTATTGCACGAAATCATTTTATCTCTCATTAAAGATGGCAGAAAACATGCATTATTGTACTCTGGAGGGGAGTTTGACAGGGGATTACTAAAAAAGTACACAGTAAAAGTACTTGATTGTACTTTTGGTAGTAGTCCAAGTAGTACTGAATCCAACAGTACGAATTTCATTAAGTACTTATAGCACAAAATCATTTAATCTCAAATCAAAGATGGCAGAAAACATGCATTATTGTACTCTGGAGGGGAGTTTGACAGGGGATTACTCAAAAAGTACTCAGTAAAAGTACTTGATTGTACTTTTGGTAGTAGTCCAAGTAGTACTGAATCCAACAGTACCAATTTCATTAAGAACTTATTGCACGAAATCATTTTATCTCTCATCAAAGATGGCAGAAAACATGCATTATTGTACTCTGGAGGGGAGTTTGACAAAGGATTACTCAAAAAGTACACAGTAAAAGTACTTGATTGTACTTTTGGTAGTAGTCCAAGTAGTACTGAATCCAACAGTATCAATTTCATTAAGAACTTATAGCACAAAATCATTTTATCTCAAATCAAAGATGGCAGAAAACATGCATTATTGTACTCTGGAGGGGAGTTTGACAGGGGATTACTCAAAAAGTACACAATAAAAGTACTTGATTGTACTTTTGGTAGTAGTCCAAGTAGTACTGAATCCAACAGTACCAATTTCATTAAGAACTTATAGCACACAATCATTTTATCTCTCATCAAAGATGGCAGAAAACATGCATTATTGTACTCTGGAGGAGAGTTTGACAAAGGATTACTCAAAAAGTACACAGTAAAAGTACTTGATTGTACTTTTGGTAGTAGTCCAAGTAGTACTGAATCCAACAGTAGCAATTGCATTAAGAATTTATTGCACAAAATAATTTTATCTCAAATCAAACATGGCAGAATACATTCTTTTGTGTACTCAGGACAGGAGTTTAAACAAGTATTACTCAAAAAGTACACAGTAAAAGTGCTTGATTGTACTCGTGGTAGTAGTCCAAGTAGTACAGAATTCAGCATAACCAATTTTATTAAGAACTCATTGCAAAAAATGATTGGATCTCTCATCAAAAAGGGCAGAAAACATGCATTATTGTACTCTGGAGGGGAGTTTGACAGAGTATTACTCAAATAGTACACAGTAAAAGTACTTGATTGTATTTTTGGTAGTAGTCTAACATGTACTGAGTCCAACAGTACCATTTTTATTAAGAACTTATGGCTAAAAATCATTTTATCCCTCATCATCAAATATCATTGATTGATTGATCAAATACTTCTCTGCGATTACCGTAAATACGCTATTAATCGCGCACTCAAAAATGAAGTGCTGCTCATTTGATCAAGCAAATTTGAGAGACGGCTGAGTTGACCGCAGTGACGGGGGCGGGGCGGGAAGTGTAGCACATGGGTAGTGCTGCGTACCGGTACGCCGAACCGGTACTGGACTTGTAAAAAGTTTCGGTTCAAGTCCGGTTAAAACCGGAACGTCAGGAACCGGTACTTGGACTCGCAAAAAAACTAGCACTTACGTATATTCTGGTGTCTGTGGTTATTTAAACATTCCCTGATGAACGTTATTGAGCGTCAATAAATGAGTGCTAATCCCAGTGTGCTCAGTGTACAACATCACATGTCATTTCACCTTCGACTCACGGTTTGAAAACGGAGCATTTCGTCACATGCTAATGCTAACCGGAAGTGAAGCATTTTCAGAATAAAAGTATTAAGTAAATAGTGTGAACTTCCGGTTTTTTCAGAATAAAACTGATTTAAATTAAATAGTGTATTTAATTTTAAATTAGGCCATATCAACATTGATTTTAATTTCTAACAGTATGTATGGACATCACTATGTATGTAGTATGTACTGTATAATGTACACATGTAGAGTTGTAGAAAATACATGGTGTACAGACAGTACAGTACACTCACAGTGTAGCCTATACTGTATAGTAGGTGTGTAACAGTGTAATGTGTATAGTCTACTCTACACTCTACCTTTCAGCAACGTTTTAGGGATTTAGGCTCAGTCAGCTCAGGGACTGTTTGGTTACTTTAGTTTGGTCAATGAAATAAACGTTTGAACTTTGTAGTAGTTCACTGTAGTTGCTGTCATAGGTCATTTGTAGACAATAGCCGCGTTCACACTGCGGTACTTTTCCCACAAAGGTTCATGCGAACTTAGTTCATGATCGCGTTCACACCAAAAAGAGCCGGTACTAAAAGTAGTTCATGCGAACCTTTTTACCCCCTCGAAAGTCCCTGCTAGAGAGCAGGGACTTTCGAGCGGCTCTTTTCTGAGAAAAGAGCTATATTCCTGATTGGCTGGGCGAATTGCAAACCACGCCCCGTAAAACTCCCAAAAAGTGTTGTGAAGCCGCCATTTTATTATCCTCGCATTAGCATTATTAGCATTAGCCCAGCGCAGAAACGCAGAGAGACTAACTTATGGCAACACAAAATAAAACATGGGAGCGGTGGCGATGAGGAGGTGTCGACGTTCTGGCGATTTACTCGGAAGGCTTCAGTAGAAGCTGCTGGGACTCCCAGCAGCTTCTACTGAAGCCAGTCCCCAACTCCGGGGACTTCCGGCCGGGGACTTTGGGCGGCAGTATACGCCGTGAAGCGGTTTGCGGCCTGCCAGTGAACCCAAAGCAGAAGAAGAAGAAGTGACGTCAGCGGCTTCATTTGCCTAATCCACCCCCAGGGACTTTTTCTGGTGTGAACGCGATCTGTACTTAGTTCATGAGAACTAAAGAGTTCGCATGAACCTTTGTGGGAAAGGTACCGCAGTGTGAACGCGGCTTAAGTGGCAAAAAGTGTTATTTTTACATTTGTACTTTGTAGAGAAATGTAGACACAAGTTGGAAGGGAGCACAATAAACCTGACGAGTTTGAATTTGAGTTGATTATGAGTGAATTTTCAATTGATAATTAGCTCACAATAAGTTCACTTTAGTTACTCACACAACTTGACACAAGCCATGGGTTCAGGTCCGGACCTGAACCTGAACCTCTGGACTTGAGTCCGGACCTGAACCTGAATGTGAGTCCAGGTACGCAGCACTACACATGGGTGTAGCACGGTGGCAGGGTTGGGAAGCAAAACTCAGTTCCGAGTAGGAACAAATATGCTATGTGCTATGTGCAACTCAAGCTTTTCAACTGTCGTTGTTGGGTGAAAAGCAAACAGCTGTTTGCTGCGCAGCGCGAGCAGGCTCAGAGGGAGAGAAAGTTTCCGCCACACTGGCTTGATGGATGGAGTTGGTTTCAATATGATGATATAAACAAGGTCTTCTGTCGGCTCTGTGCATCAATGCTGACAAGTGAGTGAAGAGTAGACCATATAAAGGTATTGGCTTGAGGGAAATGTCCCAGCAGTTTAGGAGAATGAAGGTTC
The DNA here is from genome assembly GCF_902827115.2 of Pseudochaenichthys georgianus. Lineage (NCBI taxonomy): Eukaryota > Metazoa > Chordata > Actinopteri > Perciformes > Channichthyidae > Pseudochaenichthys > Pseudochaenichthys georgianus. The sequence continues at coordinate 16,366 of NW_027262702.1, read as the reverse complement.
CAATCTATTACATAGCCATGACATGTCTAACTCCTGATGACAGGAAGGCAGAAAGCGCGTTATACTAATAATAATACTCGTAATAGCAGACATTTTTTAGCAATGACCACAATATCATTATTTTAATAAACCAAATATGAACAATTGAGGAAAATGAGGAAGAACTGATTGTTCAAATGTTGTAGTAGGTACTGTGGAGCGCGCTCAGGTACTGTGGAGCGCGCTCAGGTACTGTGGAGCGCGCTCAGGTACTGTGGAGCGCGCTCAGGTACTGTGGAGCGCGCTCAGGTACTGTGGAGCAGGACTCTTCACGCTAAGGAAGGATCACTTTCTAGGCTACTGTCCCACAGCTGCTGCCTCTCTGTTGAGCGCATAAAGCAGACTCTTTACATCGAAGGATCACTTCTTCAGGGCAGGGAAGGCTACGCAGTACACAGTCTACTGTCCTGCAGCTGCTGCCTCTCTGTTGGACTCCGGTACTGCACCTTACTCACGAGACGTTGTATAAAAAAAAGTGGGGGCTGAACGCAGTAACCACTCCGCCAACGCCACAGTCACGGCGTCGTGCGGGCCGGATGTGGCCCGCGGGCCGCCAGTTGACGGTCACTGCTTTAGTGTTTAATGATGGTGACCAACAACAGTCCTGAGCAGCTACAGACACAGTATAGTGTCTTCACTGTCAGGTTGGGACAGGAGGGGGAAACTGCCAACCAGATTAGTGGGTTAGCGTAGATAGGTGGAGCACAAAGTCAGAGTTCTCCATGACACAGAGGTGGATCTCTTTTATCCTAGGTCGCCAGGACAACCTATGCTGCAGACTCAACCTGGTTTGGACCAGGTTATGTTCAGAATGTAGGTTTGTAATCGGCTAACTACTCTCCAATACATTGTACACATAACTCACCGATGGCCCCTGCTCCGAAGGTGTCATCGTTAAACTGATTGATTTCATCTTCCTCTTCTATCAACCCGCCGTCATCTTCCTCCTCCAACGTACAGTCTTCATCCAGGGACTGCATGGAAACCAGACGATGGGCCAAGAGACAGAGTGGAAGGTTCGGGGAGGAAGGGAGTCGTGGAGATCACAGAAAAGATAGGGAAGAAAAATAGGAATGGTTAGAAACAAAAACAAACAGGAGGAGGAGAATAAATGACAAGAATAAGATTGTAACATATGTCATGAAGCGGACTGAGAGGTTGGGACCTCGATAAGGGTCCAAGATTGCAAGAACATTATGGAATGTTTGCAATAACAAAACAAGGGCCCTGGACATGTCTTTCTTTCTAAATACTATAATTGACAAACATGTATGTTCATACATATAACACATATTCTATACTGTGGGCCTTTTAGAGAGGGTCAACAATGTATAAACTAAGTATTAAGGCACAACTATTTATAAATGTTATATAAATGCTGAGCTGCATTATGTTATAATAATATTGATCATCGTGGTCTGAGAGATAAGAGACACAGAAGAGAGGTCACTGATTACGCTGAACAGCATCCTGGGAAGGAACTACACTGGAATATAAGCAGTCTCATCTAGTTATTTGTATAGAACAGTGCTCAGGTCATCAGTTGACCCCAAGACATGATGGTCTGAGTGACTGGACACCTGAATAGTGCTGTAGGTTTAAGATCGGTTCAGGTTCAGAAAAATGATGGGTTATACCCATACCGCATTACTACACAAGGTATTAATATTGTGTATTTTATTTGTCCTTTATCAGCTTCCCACTGTGTTTCTTAAATTGTGCAGAAAGCTAAAAGAAAATGGGCTGTATATTGTGATTTTAAGGGTGTCTATTACCATCTGGGGGCCAACAGCTGGAAATTAGCCATGTCGGCTCAAGCTGCACCAGATACTGTTGTTGTGGCAGTTCATCGATGGGGACTGTCCACGACACTATACATACATACATAATCAGCGCATCAACACACTAGTCGAGTGGTTATCATGCCGCACACACCATGTGAATACGTGTGATGATCAATGCGAGTTCCAACTGTTGACCATGAGCCGAGGACAATACTTTCACCAAGACAATCATTTATGCAAGTTTAACAATTGTTTTGGCTTGCCATGGTAACATGACAAATAGTATTGCACAGAGATGCACGGCAGAGGTCAACATGTGGGAAATTAATGGGAAAAGTGAAGAATGAGGTGGCTAAAGAATCCAGTTTGACTTCAGACTGGTCCAACTGCACTCGTAACGTATAGAGTGATAGAGTGGAATACTCACTGAGAAAAGCATTACATCGAGATCATAATATTTAGATAGCGTTAAGTATAACTGTTAGTATCTCCCCCAACAATATCAATAAAGAGAACTCGGGACTTCTTTCAGACAAACTGGAGGGAGCAGGAGTAGCAGTTAGCAACAATGCTAATGCTGACGTTATATCACGCAAGACCCACGTCGATGTGAAACTGCTGCTTTAAAACTAACCCGCATGTTAATTTGAGGACACAGCTGAACACTTTTAAACATTGCCCTTTCATGAGTGAGATGTATTGATAAAACACTGCCCGTTGGATGGAGCTCACCCCTGGCTCTTTTCACCAGGCAAGCGGGCTGACTCACAGGCCGCCAACCGCATTGGATCCAGCAGTCGCATAAACAATAGACCCCATGCAGCATAGAAATCACACTGCCTGTACTGACTAACAGAGCTCAGTGTAACATATGACATTGCCCTCAGGAATAGGACTCACGGGATTTAGGGTACAACACTCACCTGAAAACGAAACATCTATCTTTAGGCTTTCGGGAAAAGAAGTGCATCGGAAGGGCGGCGCGCAAGTGACGCAGCCAGGACGTCCACTTGAACGTGCCTTGCGGAACAACATGAACGAGCACGCATCTGGCACAGAGAGGGGCGGGGCCAAGCCGCTGCGGACGCTTCTTCATGTAAATACACCGCTGTTGGTAAACAGGAAGAAGAGCTGGGAAACAGACTACCAGTAACACCGATCACAGACAACAGCAGGATCGCTGAACAGATCCATGCCAGAGGTGGGAAGTCACTGAGTACATGTATTCAAGTTTACTTAAAGGTATGGTAGGTACGAATGGAGAAACCAGCTCGAGTGCGCAAGAATTTGAGAGTACACCGCCGAAAAAGATCTCCCCCTTCCTTCAGACTTCATTACAGAGCCCCTCCTCCAACACACAGGAACGCGCACATGACCAATATCCAATCTTTATTTCAGACTCAAGGTCCATATCACAAAAAGACAAAACACACATCAAATGAGGGCACGAGATAAGTGTGTGCGTTTGTGCACGAGATGGAAGGCTGACAGGCAGGTAGGCCGTAACATTATTTTAGCCGGGCCACGGCTTCCACATGTAATGTATTCTTTCATCGGGATGTTAAGAGCATTCCATGGAATGTAACAAACAGTGTTTCTGAAGTGAATTACCTACCCCACCTTTAAGTACATTGTTGAGATACTTGTACTTTACTTGGGTATTTACATGTGTGCTACTTCGTATATTCTACCCCACTACAGTTCAGAGGTAAATTATGTACTTTTACTCCACTACATTTATACCGTTAGTTACTTTACAGATTTGGATTAATGAAAATGCAGAAAAAGCTGCATGTGTTATCAGCTGAATGGGCTCTGTATGTGCTCTTAGCTACAGAGACCAAGTCAGTGTGTTGCTGAACTTAGCAGAGAAATGCAGAAAAGTGAAATGATTTGAATCAAATTGTTACAGCTCAAATGCATTGCAATGACTTTGTTGAAAACTTGAAAGTGAAATGTTAAACTGGAAGAGGAGGACAAATAGTGAAGAAGCTTAATATTGAAAAGAAAAGGTTTAAAAAAGGTATAAACAACAACGTGTATAGCCTCAATGTCCTGAAATAGCTGAATCATGTAATAGTTGAATGGTTTCTGCAGCTGGAAGTAGGCTGAAGGAGTTAGATATCAGATGTAAGTAGTAGTGAATGAATGTTTACAAACACCTGTGTGTGTAAGATAAGATAAGATAAGACTTTATTCATCCCGAAGGAAATTGTTGTGCCAGAGTAACAGTAACAGTAACAAAATACAACAAACACAACAAACACAGCAGAAAAGAGCAATCAAACATCCACCGACAACATGAAACATGAAACATAGATGGTCACACAACCAATGCAGTCATTATTAGCAGCATTCAGTAGTTTTCAGTAGTTAGTAGTGCAAACATTAAAACGTAGTGGCAGTTACGTAATTGCACATTATCATAGCATTATTAATAATAATACTAATACTAATAATAATATAATATAATATTGCACATAGTTATATATAGCTGTGAGTGTAATTGCGAGGATGTTAATTATATAGATATATTGCACATAGTGTTGGTGTGGAAGTTCTCAGTTCCCTTTACTTAGGGGTGAAGAGTTAAAGAGTGTGATTGCCACTGGGAGGAAAGACCTCCTGTGGCGCTGTGTGGTGGTCTTCGGTGGTCTCAGTCTGTGGCTGAAAGTGCTCTGGTAGGAAACCAGTGTGGCATGTAGGGGGTGAGACCCGTTGTCCAGAATGCTGAGAAGTTTCCTCAGCATTCTCCCCTCCGACACCACTGCCAACGACTCCTGATCCACTCCCAGGACAGAGCCTGCTCTCCTGATGACTTCACCCCGCTGCCCCAACACACTACAGCAGAGAAGATCACACTGGAGACCCCCGAGTCATAACACGTCTGCAACATAGTGCTGCAGACGTTAAAGGACCTGAGCCTCCTGAGGAAATACAGGCGACTCTGGCCCTTCTTATATAGGGCCTCGGTGTTTTACTCCAGTCCAGTGTATTGTCTGTGGACACCCAGGTAGCTGTCCACAATGTCCACATCCATGCCCACGATGGTAACTGGGCGGTACTCCGCTTCCTGAAGTCAACCACTAGCTCCTTAGTTTTAGTGACGTTGAGCTGCAGATGGTTCTGACCGCACCGCTCCACATCGCTGTCCACCACACTCCTGTCCTCAGCTTCCTGGTCTCCGATGACACAGCCCACAATGGCAGAGTCGTCTGAGAACTTCTGCAGATGGCAGGACTGTGAGCAGCGTCTGAAGTCTGATGTATAGACTGTGAACAGGAAGGGAGAGAGGACCGTGCCCTGAGGAGCGCCGGGCTGCTCAATATGATGTCAGAGGTGTTGTTCTGCAGCTTCACGTACTGTGGCCGAGCTGTCAGATAGTTGGTTATCCAGCTCACCAGTGGAGCATCCTCCTGCATGTCCAGTAGCTTCCTGCTGAGCAGGGCAGGTCTGATGGCATTGAAAGCACTGGAAAAGTCAAAGAACATGACTCTCACAGTGCTGCCTGCCTTCTCAAGGTGTGTGTGTGTGTGTGTGTGTGTGTGTGTGTGTGTGTGTGTGTGTGTGTGTGTGTGTGTGTGTGTGTGTGTGTGTGTGTGTGTGTGTGTGTGTGTGTGTGTGTGTGTGTGTGTGTGTGTGTGTGTGTGTGTGCGTGCGTGTGTGTACTCTGTGCAGCAGGAAGATGATGGCGTCCTCCACTCCAATACGAGGCTGATATGCAAACTGCAGGGAGGGATGTAACCTCATCATCAAACCTGTTGAACAACAGGTTTGAGCCATTGGCCTCCTGTCGGTCTCCTCCCATCACCTGGTCGGTCTTGTTTCCATCCCCAGTGATGGTTCTCATCCCACGCCACACTTCCCTGGTGTTGTGTTGGGCCAGTTTACTCTCCAGCTTCCTCCTGGAGCACTCCTTGCCCGTTTGTATTTCCTTCTTCAGTTGTAACTGTGCCTTCTTCACCTCCTCCTTGTCACCACTCCTGAAAGCAGCTTTTTTGCTGTTAAGTTTCCTTGATGTCCTTGGTCACCCAGGGTTTATTATTGGAAAAACACTTAATTGTTCTGGCGGGGATTATATTGTCCGTGCAAAAATGAATATAGTCGGTGATGCAGTCTATATCCTCCCCATGTGCATCACAGAGGACATCCCAGTCAGTCACCTCAAAACATCGCTGTAAAGTCTGCACAGCCTCCGGTGACCACGTCCGTACAGTAGTGGCAGTCACAGGTTGCCGCTGGACTGCTGGTTTATAAAGGGGTTTTAAGTGCACCAGGTTATGGTCTGATCTGCCTATGGGGGAGTGCTATTGAGCTGTATGCCTCCTTGACATTAGCATACAGTAAGTCTAATGTTTTATTTTCCCTCGTTTTGCAATCAACATACTGTTTAAAGGTGGGAAGAGATTTCTTAAGATTGACATGGTTGAAATCCCCAGATATTGCTATGAAGGCATTGGGATGCAGAGTCTGAAGTCTTGCAGTCGCGGAGTTGATGACGTCAGCCGCCCGCGCCGCATCCGCCGTGGGAGGAATGTAAACACCGATCATAATGGCCTGAGAATACTCTCTTGGCAGGTAATAGGGACGAATACTTACAGCCAGCAGTTCAATGTCCGGGCTGCACATACGGTCCTTCACTGTCATGTGTCCAGGATTGCACCATCTGTTGTTTACATAGATCGCGACTCCCCCTCCGGTCTTCTTGCCGCTCTCTCTGCAATTCCTGTCCGCTCGTACACACTGAAAGCCGGGTAGACTCACAATCGAATCCGGGATGTTGTCATGCAGCCATGTCTCTGTGTAAACCATAACTGAGGCCTCACGAAACACGCTCTGACTCGTTGTGAGTGATGTTAACTCGTCCATTTTGTTTGTGAGAGATCTTACGTTCCCCATAACGACCGATGGAAGATAGGGTCTGTATCTCCTCTTCCTTAGCAGTCGTCTTCTCCCCGCTTTGCAGCCCCGTTGTTTCCTCCTCAGCTCCTTGGGGATTTCGTGTCTCAGTCCAGACATACTGCTAGATTGTAGGTCCATCAGCTGCTCCCTCATGTAAACAACAGAGCCCCGGTGCAACTCAGCCAGAACAGTCCGGCATGATATCAGTGCAAAAGTGATTAAAATGAGACCAACAGTGCACAGAAACTGCATAGTTGCACTTCAGAGCGAGCTGCACTGTGCTTAGCAGCGGAAATAATTGAAAATACTAACCTAAAGTGCGACAAGTAAAGAAAAATAGACAAAAACAGACACAATGTTACGAGCAACTCTAGCAGGCAGCCACCCGTGGCAGCGCCATCATGGGAACAAGTTGTTCACCAGCCCAGAGATCAAAGGTTACCATGGTGACTACGTTATTAAACACCTGTGTACGTGAGCCCAGAGATCAAAGGTTTCCATGGAGATGTGCAGTGAAATCAAATCAAGTTTTATTTATATAGCACATTTATAAACGATTTTTGGTTGAGCCAAATTGCTGTACATATAATAAAAATTAGCCTACAGTAGAGACACTTTACAGCAAATACAACAGCACAGATTGTTCAGAATATCAGTATGAGAAAAACGACACCCTCTGTCCTTAGACCCTCACATCGTACAAGGAAAAACTTCCAGAGAAAACCCACAGTTTAAGGGGAAAATGGGAGAAACCTCAGGGAGAGCAACAGAGGAGGGATCCCTCTCCCAGGACGGGACAAAGGAGAGCCATTCAATTGTTCTGAATGAGAGATAAACCTCTCGCATTTCTAACTTTTGTTGAAAAAATAATAATACAAACCTCCAGTGTGTGTGTGTACCAGTCTGTCTGTGGGCGTGTCTGCTCTGATTAGATGATGTCACTCAGGTGTGTGGCCCCAATCTGCCCAGCAACACCATGGCAACCAACTGCAGCACTGAGTCCCATAAGAATGCATTGAGGATTATATCTGACAATTTTGCCACCTGATCAAAAACTATGGCTCCTATAAAAAAAATGACCAGAAAGTGAGCATCAGGGAACCCCAATGAACTGATCTATGTTTTGTTTTGTTTTTTGTGTGTAAAATGTGGAGATGGGAGCAGTTTGTTTAAAGTTTACTTCTCTCTAGTCTGAAGAAAGATCCGAAATGTTTTAACATGGGAGTCTATTGGGAGCTAGGTGGAGTTTTTGACAAGTTGTTGTCTCTTCATGCCCTCAAGAGGCATTTTGTTTAATATTTTTTTCTTAATTCTTTTTAATTTTTCAATGTAGGAGAGGTTTTTCGTGAAATATGATGTCCAAGGAGTGTAGGGTTTGTGAATTATGGCAAGTTTAAAAAAAAAATTGGCCGAATTTCAAGCACTCCTCCACTCTGTTTTGAGATCAAAGCACTCTAGACATAACGAGCAACACGTTCTCACTCCCAACCCGTCACATGTTGACGGACGGTCAGGGCCCCTCCCCGTCACTCTATTACGGACAGGGTACCCCTTGCGCGTCAGTTGTCAACGGGCAGGGCGTCCCATAGACCTTCATAGACCTCCCATAGCGTTGATAATAGACGCCATGAGAACGCTCCCCGACAGTCGGTTGTTATTGTCAATATTAATATAATAATTATTTATTTTTTAATAGTCACACTCGATTTCGCCGATTTTCTTGTTGCCCCAGCTGGTCGACACCTCTTTTAGCAGAAACAAAGGCTACATTAATGTATTAAATCGATGTTAATCCATGTGTGTGGTTGTGGAATTAATGGACGTGCTGTTGTGCGATTGCCAGGCAACGCAATTTACTACACACTTTACACTACTTCAACTTCAACCCTAATTATATTTTAAAACATTTTAGAAGGCCTCACGAAATACTTTAATGTAAATTCAAATGTAAATGTGAAGGGATGTGTGTAATGTGGTGATTGACATTATTCACCCACGGATCTATGGGTATTGTTCCGCACGGACATTTTAGTTAACCGGACTTCCTGTTGGTGTGAAATCCGAAAACATTTAAAAAAAAAAAAAAATAATACTTTATTCCGAGTTTGCTTGCTTTTCTCTTTAGAGGTCATCACATAACAGCATTGTAATACACGGTTCAGCTGCATTAAATATTACATATCTGCCGTAGTTCTCTATTTATAGAGCCCTGATGAGAAGACTTCTAGACAAACTGGAAGAAATGCCGCCTAAACTGAATATGTGACTTGGATCATAAATATATCAGCAATTAAACAAAATCTTCAATTTCTCTTCACAATATAAGTCTCCTTGCAGTATCAATACTAATTTGGCTGACTTTTATATTTGATCCAATCGGTATATTGGTATATTTACACCATAACGGTGCACAGCTGATAGAAAGGGACACCTGGGGCCTATACTACGAAGCTGGTTCAACCTAACCTGGATATGTTTGAGTTAGCCGGTTGGCCTAATCCAAAACATACGCGCTCTCGCTAAACTGTACTACGACGCTGGTTATCAAGTGGATCGCTCAAGCCAGCCGTTTCCTATCTAGTTAGGTGCGCGTTCACATGAGAGGGGTGGTATCTGGAGCATTCGACCAATCACAAACATGGAGAAGCGCACTGACAGCGCAGCGTCATACTTCCTGAATGAAAAGTGAACTTTAATACTGGTCAAAAATGAAGAAGTTAAACTTTAAACATCCATGACTTAAACACTTTATCCAGGATAAAAGCCACAGAGCTGCACCTGCAAGGTGAACACAGCTGGGAACAGAAAAAGTGTTTGAATGCGTACATTAACAGGTTTATGATATCACTGCCCCGTCTAAAACACGATCTGACTTCAATTACATTTGTCTCGAGTGTTTCATCAACTTAATGTGTTGCTTAAAATAATACTTTGCATACAGTATGTGACACTGTGAGTGTTGCACGGCCAGATACGGCTCAGCTGACTCATATAAGAAAATATATGATAAGAAGTGATATGCCGCGGACTGTACTTAATGTTACTAAGTAAGCTTTCTTAACGCTAATGTTATAATAGTCAGATTGCTCTGAAGATGGAGGTGATATTCTATTAATGTTCACGTTCACACAGTCGGTGATTGTTGCCAGCCGTCTTTCCTGCAACGGCAGCTTTTCTGTATTTCCTTTCTCCTGTAATATGACTGGGTTAGTCAAGCGAACCGGAGAGAATACTTACTTCCAGTGGTAAAATGCTCTAAAGCAACTACTATGAGCTGCTCCGACCCTCGGTCCTGATGGACTCCAACTTGTGTTTATTAATCAAACAAACAAATAAACACAAGGATAACTATGTGTTATTGTTGAGTAAATAACAGTGTGTGGTTTTGAAAATAATACAAAATTAGAATGAAAAAACGATGAAACAATACAGATTTCAGTATTCTGAGCCCCTACTCTCCCCATAACTGACGGCAACAAAAGTCCTATATTATTCAATTAAAATAGAGAAGTAAAAACAATCAGTGTGGCTTGATATTGAGTAAGACAAAGGTTGATAAACGCTGTGAGAATGGATCTGCGGAGAGCATTTCGCCACCATTTCGCCGCGATCCCAAATTGTCTATTACAAGCCCCCAGGAAGTGCGCCGGACTCAGATGAAAATATTCGTGGTGGCCAAACGGCGGTACTACACTTCCGTTTGTTTGCCAGGCCCGGAAACATTTTTTCCCATTGACTTACATGGGGAAAGAGTGGTCTGTAAATCGTTGGATAATTTTTTTTAAACTAAATAAACTACCCAGTATGAACACTTGTATAGCCCTTATTAAAAACATTTGTTCCTCAAGTTGTAAAAATGTGCTAATAACGTTATTCTGAGAGTTATTTCCCTCTGCATTATGAACGCGCATCTAACCCACGGGACCGCGCCGCCCGGCACGTTCATGTTACGTGTTCAGCACTACATGAGTTTCTCTTTACCCATGGATGCACAATAACAACGGACCATATGGCCTAACTGCCAGCCCACGGAGCTGTAATAATGGATATATCGCACATGTTTGCTGTAATTCATAATTTGTAAAATATTATACTACATGGGCTGTATGATTAAATCTTGTACCGTAAATGTTGTATTAAATAAAGTTAATATTACCGACGTTAGATTAACGTCCCTGTAGCTTCTTATTGCACTAAGAAGCTTATTGCACTGTGTATATATATATATATATATACAGTGCAATAATTATTTCATGCTAAATGAAGCTCTGTTGGATATCACTAGATCCTGTTACAGCGTAATATAAGTACATAACGATTGATGTTACATTAGCATAATTACTAGCTAGCTGCTAACTGCCGCCTCGTTAATATCAAATCCATCATAATAACAAACCATTACCATGCTGTCATGAACGCACGGTGCTGTTACGTGTACGCAAATTGACGTGCTTGACGTGAACGAGCATTTTGGTTAAAGTTGCGCATGCGCTATGAGCACACATACGGGTACTTCTCAGGCATGCCGGGTAATCTGTGACGTTTCGCTCTCTCAAAAGTTGGTCCATTTTATCATCATGCGCAACTCTCATAGGAATGAATGAGGCCCCGCCTCCCACGCTGTATCCAGTTCTTATTATACATCCATGGTCTATTACCAACGTTCAGGGAGCTCTATGCAAGTCAATGGGACGCCCTGCCCGTAATAAAGTGACGGGGAGGGGCCCTGACAGGGAGGGGCCCTGACCGTCCGTCAACATGTGACGGGTTGGGAGTGAGAACGTGTTGCAACGAGCTGCGCAATACACACTAATGTTAAAATCTGAAGAAGGCCTCTTTACCAAGCTCCAAACTAAGTTAAATATCTAAAAAGTGTAAAATATATGATAAATCCGAAGAACAAGTTTTATAGCTGAAGGTCTTGTGATCATTTTAAAGTTGGAATAAAGTCTCTAGCTGAAAGTATGTGGAAGGAGTAGCATTTGGCGCAAGGTGTAGGTAAAAGAGGATTTGAAGGATCCTCCCACATGTTAAAAAAAGAGTTTAAAAAGCTGAATATTTCAAAAAGTATAAAATGTTTTGAAAAAGTTGAAAGTTTCCCATCATGTGCTGAAAAGGCTGAACATTTAGATATTTGAATGGTTTCTGTAGCTGAAAGTATGCTGAAGTTATTCAATAGCAAAATATTGGTTGAAATAAGAGGAAGAATAAAGATTTGAAGAACTATAGTGGAATGAATCTAACCAAGTGTTGAATCAGACTTTAGTTCCACCTGGAGTAAATCCACCAGCTACCCTGCAGTCTACAAAGTACTTCAGACTAGCTGCACCTTCACCAGCTACCCTGCAGTCTACAAAGTACTTCAGACTAGCTGCACCTTCACCAGCTACCCTGCAGTCTACAAAGTACTTCAGACTAGCTGCACCTTCACCAGCTTTGAGAACACTTTCATGATCAATCATTATAAAACATATCATATGCTGTATATTATTCTGAGATGGACAATGACTACTTTTGGTACTTTTTATATTTAAATATTATATATATGTTTGTGTGTGTGTATGTGTGTGTGTTAGACCCACTATGGTTCAGCGTCAGCTCTGCTCTATGGAGCAGCTGAGGATCTCAGAGTTTGGCCGTCCTTTTCCACGACATGGCCTTCAGCTCCTGTTCTGGTTTGCCAACCACTGTGTGACCTGTGAAGTTATCAACTTTGTGCTCATCATGAAGGTAAGAATCGATTAGATAACACGTTAAACTGTAAGACATTTTTATGCACCATTATACTTCATAGCAAATTCAAAACCTTCTTGTAATACACCTGATTCAGATTCAGACATGTTGCTCTGATTAACCTAGTATGTTAATTCTTCCTCTTGTTCTCTTGTTATATGCGTTTTTAATCTGTAATGAGCATTTAGCTGTAGTACACATATTGTTTAACCATTTCAGAAATAATAATATTGATTGTCATTGCCTGTAGTATATTCCACTCTGCTCATACAGTACTAGTCCCCAGCAAGGCTACCATTTAGTTGAAGAGAATATATGGCTCATGTTACAGCAGTAGTATTGTTCATGTCTAATGAAATGAATGTGTAGACTTGATGCACCTAAAGTGCCCAGAGTGTGTTCCTCCAGCTGGTGTCAGACTGTCAACCAGAGAGAGGTATCTACGGCTTCCACCTGTTCGGCAACATGGAGGAGCTTCTGCCTGTGCTGGACAGAAAGTGCAAGAGTAAGAGACAGGTGAGGGATGTAGTGTGTTTTGTTTGTCCTAAAGGCACATCAACAAGTTCACTCAAGCCTGTATAGTTTTTGTGAAAACTGGCATATAATGTGTTCTGTGCTTCTGGAGGAGGCACAGCATTTAACTTGATCTTTCTTTGGTTAGCTAAGTGTGTGTCAGGATTGAGCAGGCAGGTAGGACCCGAGTGCAGCATGGACAAAGGCTTACACTGACAATGACCTGAACACTGACAGAGAACCAGAACTTACATACATCCAAGAACAATCAGGAAGACAAGACACAGCTGGGGAGGGAGGAGAACACAGGACAGGAGGGGCTTCTCAATTCTTAAATGTCCCCTCCTCGACTCCCCTCCTCGACTCCTATCCTCGAGACTTAGTCCCGCCCACAGGAGATGCGAGCGGAGGAGCCGAGGAGAGAGGAGGGGAAGCAGCAGGCGGTGAGAGAAATGAGAACTCCTCTCCTCTGAGCGGTCATTTTAAAGAGACGTCCATTAATGATGACAGGAGGCAGCAGCCTCTGTCTGATGGACACATGTGTTCATGATGACTTATATATTTACTTTGATTGATTCACAGTGCGGTGTCATGAGACAATAACAGGCTACAGATGTGGACACACACACACACACACACACATATATTTATATAAATATCTCTGGTCGCTGAAATGGGGAATTGAAATGACGGGCCAAAAGTTGTATTAAAAGTAAGCAGAGGACACCTAACCAACTGAGACCCGTCTGTCCGCCGCATCTACGCACTGTACAACACACACACCTACACTGTCTGTACCACACACACACCTACACACTGTACCACACACACACCTACACACTGTACCACACACACACACCTACACACTGTACCACACACACACACACCTACACACTGTACAACACACACCTACACACTGTACAACACACACCTACACACTGTACCACACACACACACCTACACACTGTACCACACACACACACCTACACACTGTACAACACACACACACTGTACAACACACACACCTACGCACTGTACAACACACACACCTACATACTGTACCACACACACACCTACACAGTGTACAACACACACACCTACGCACTGTACAACACGCACACCTACACACTGTACCACACACACCTACACACTGAACAACACACACACCTACACACTGTACAACACACACACCTACACTGTCTGTACCACACACACACCTACACACTGTACCACACACACACCTACACACTGTACCACACACACACACCTACACACTGTACCACACACACACACACACACACACACACACACACCTACACACTGTACAACACACACCTACACACTGTACAACACACACCTACACACTGTACCACACACACACACCTACACACTGTACCACACACACACACCTACACACTGTACAACACACACACACTGTACAACACACACACCTACGCACTGTACAACACACACACCTACATACTGTACCACACACACACCTACACAGTGTACAACACGCACACCTACACACTGTACCACACACACCTACACACTGAACAACACACACACCTACACACTGTACAACACACACCTACACTGTCTGTACCACACACACACCTACACACTGTACCACACACACACCTACACACTGTACCACACACACACACCTACACACTGTACCACACACACACACACACACACACACCTACACACTGTACAACACACACCTACACACTGTACAACACACACCTACACACTGTACCACACACACACACCTACACACTGTACCACACACACACACCTACACACTGTACAACACACACACACTGTACAACACACACACCTACGCACTGTACAACACACACACCTACATACTGTACCACACACACACCTACACAGTGTACAACACGCACACCTACACACTGTACCACACACACCTACACACTGAACAACACACACACCTACACACTGTACAACACACACACCTACACACTGTACCACACTCACACCTACACACTGTACCACACTCACACCTACACACTGTACCACACTCACACCTACACACTGTACCACACACACACCTACACACTGTACCACACACACACACCTACACACTGTACCCCACACACACACACACACACACACCTACACACTGTACAACACACACCTACACACTGTACAACACACACCTACACACTGTACCACACACACACACCTACACACTGTACCACACACACACACCTACACACTGTACAACACACACACACACACACACACACACTGTACAACACACACACCTACGCACTGTACAACACACACACCTACACACTGTACCACACACACACTACGCCCTGCCAGGCCCCTGCACTAACCCCGCCCTGCCAGGCCCCTGCACTAACCCCGCCCTGCCAGGCCCCTGCACTAACTACGCCCTGCCAGGCCCCTGCACTAACTACGCCCTGCCAGGCCCCTGCACTAACCCCGCCCTGCCAGGCCCCTGCACTAACTACGCCCTGCCAGGCCCCTGCACTAACCCCGCCCTGCCAGGCCCCTGCACTAACCCCGCCCTGCCAGGCCCCTGCACTAACTACGCCCTGCCAGGCCCCTGCACTAACTACGCCCTGCCAGGCCCCTGCACTAACCCCGCCCTGCCAGGCCCCTGCACTAACCCCGCCCTGCCAGGCCCCTGCAAGCCAGCCCTGCTGATTAGCACCATCAGCACCATCTCACCCTTGCATAGTAGGCCTAATGCCAGTTCCACCCACCAATCAACTCCAGGACATTTAGCCATACCCAAAAGCTGGTCCAAGCAAACAAGCCTGCACGACTTCCCGTGGATATGTTTATGGAGCTCCCCTTGCCACCAAAGGACAATCAACAGGAAGGATGGTTCCAGGCACATAACATAACTCTGTTGCGAGCATGCGACAGACCCGAGACCAGCAGAGGTATAACAAAAAGAGGATGGTTCTACCACTACTGCCTTGAGAAAGGGTATTGGTGAGAAACTTCCACTGGCCCCCAGGTGGGTACGAGAGCCGTTTGTTGTCATATCCAGTCTTTCTCCAGATATCCCTGCAGACACGATCCGACTTGAAGCTTGTGACGGCCAGTTAGGACAATCCACCGCAACCACCTAAGACCTTGTCCAGATCCACTTCTGTCTCCAACCAGGCCTAATACCCCACATGAACGTCAACAGGAGATTCAGGTGACCACATTCCCCTTCTGCTTCCATGCAGGCCACAGTGGAGTGGCAGACGAGACGAGGACCTGATGTGGGCGTTTCAGACGGCACACAGGCCGTGAAGAGGATCAACTGTCGGATCGAACGCTGTTAACAAGACCAGCAAGCGCTTCAGCAATCCAGCTCTGCCTTCTCAACCAGGAAGAGT
>NW_027262701.1:0-24470 GCF_902827115.2 Pseudochaenichthys georgianus | reverse complement strand
GGGAGGGAGCGGGTGGGTTTGATAAAGACCAGGTCCAGTCTGAGGAAACAAAGAGTGACGGATGTGAAACACTGCAGATAACTGGGGAGCCTGAACTCACCGCAGGAGAACTTAGTTTAAAACTGCGGTTGCTAACAAGCTTTCAAAAATCTGATGTTCAAATATGCAAATGAGGAGTTACGTAATGCTACTTTTGGTGAATCTAGGAGAAATATAAAGACACAAACCGACAAACTTAGTCAAATAAACTCCTGAATGTGGATTAGGATCTTTTCTTTTCTACTAGTCTGAAAGATGACATGTTATGGAGACTAAGGGTGATCATTAGCGGCCATGTTTGTTTGGGTCAGGAACATGTTGGCGTCCATGGCCGTTTCTCAATGGCGAGGATGCTTGCTTGGTAGCACATGTCTTCCGAGCGTCTTGCTTCAGAAGCCAGGCAAGAATCCTTCCTGGCATTCGGAAAACGAAGAGTGGAACAGGCTAGCAAGTGTGCAGGTGTGCGTCATATGCAGGGGCGCCGCCAGGGATTTTGGGCCCCATGAAAATATGACATTGGGCCCCACCACCAGGCACAGGCCACTTTGTTTATAAATTACCTCGAGGACCGTACCAAATGGTCTAGTGGTCCGTATACGGCCCGGGGGCCGGAGGTTCCCCACCCCTGCTTTAATATAAGTATTAGTATTAATATCATAGCCAAAATGTCAGTGATTAACATTTTGTTTACAGACTGATCACTCAATGCTTCAAACTGTCCATCATCCTAAATAAACTAAAAGCAGTTTTTTGTTTTATATAGATCATTGGCTATGTGGGAAAATACTGTGTTTTAAATTAGATTTAAATTATACATTATACAGCTAGATTAGTTAGCTTTTTTGTTATATATATATATATTTTGTATTCCAGTCTCCCTTCAGATATGTTAAGTGGCATGTCATTCAACACAATACTGCTCACCTCCTTCAGTTGGGAGAAAAGCTGGTTCAGCCTTATGGGGGGACAGGGCTGCTGAGCCTAGAGATGGATCTGTTGGTCCTGGCACCAGGGGGAGGGACAACTGAATTAGTATGAATAGGCGCTAAAAATGTGCCTGCATTTATTAAAGGTAGGTAGGTAAGAATGGAGAAACCAGCACAAGTGCGCTAGAATTTGAAAGTACACAACCGAAAAAAATCTGCCCCTTCCTTCAGAGTTCCTCTCAGAGCCCCTCCTCCAACACACACGAACGCGCACATGACCAATGAGGGCACGAGATAAGTGTGTGCACAGATGGAAGGCTGACAGGCAGGTACCATCCAGTTACTTTAGCCGGGCCGGCTCAGATGATTGGTCGTGCTTTTTACAGCGCCACGGCTTCCACAGATGACATTTTTGTACGTATTTATTGTCAAAGCATTTAATATATTCATTGCTATCGGGACGTTAAGAGCATTCCATGGAATATAACAAAAAGTGTTTCTGAAGTGAATTACCTACCATACCTTTAAATATCAGCTAAAAGAGCAGTGCAATTAAAGACCTCTGAATTTTCTGTAAAGATATTAACAGTAGGTCAACTTGTATACAAAAAAACATTAGCTAACAGACTAATTTCCACCACTCATGGACCACACCCACCTTTTCTTGTGAAAAACTGGGTGACATGCTGTCGCCCTTTAGTCCCTCCCTCTCTCTTGTCTTTCTCTCCTTTCTCTTCTTTTCTTACAGCCTGACTTTGTTGGTCGTTGAAACATGGTACAACACACGTATGTAGGCTAGCATCCCTCCTCACCTGCTTTCACTCTCTGCAAGTGCCGGTGCCGCACCGCGTTTGGAGGCAGGACCAAACCATTACATGCAAATAGAAGGGGGTGTACAGAGGCTGTGGGTAATTCACTTTTGGAAGAAAATAAGTTAAATGAATCGTAAGTTTAGTGAGTAATTTATCAATATAACGTTCTATTAATGTTAATTATTGAGGATTGATGAACATTTTGGGGCCCCTGTCAGTCATGGGCCCTTAGAATCGTCCTAACTTTTCACCCCCTTACGGCGCCCCTGGTCATATGAGAGGCCCCGCCTTACATTTTCCGCCACAGATTTGTGGAAATTGGTCCGTGCGCAAAGCATTGTGGGGATTTGAAGGATGCGAAGTCTACCCATGTGCAGCCTCGAAATTACCCCCAAACCAAAGACGCGGCCTCGTGGAATTCCAAGTATGCTGGAGATTGGAACAGTCCTTCGGCGGCACTCGATGACGTAGTATCCTTGAAATATTGGCTTGGAAGCCAGTTTCCTCGCGATTGAGAAACGGCCCATGTTTGTTTGGGTCAGGAACATGTTGGCGTTGGCGTCCATGTTTGTTTGGGTCAGGAACATGTTGGCGTTGGTGTCCATGATGGTTTGGGTCAGGAACATGTTGGCGTTGGCGTCCATGTTTGTTTGGGTCAGGAACATGTTGGCGTTGGAGTCCATGTTTGTTTGGGTCAGGAACATGTTGGCGTTGGTGTCCATGATGGTTTGGGTCAGGAACATGTTGGCGTTGGCGTCTATGTTTGTTTGGGTCAGGAACATGTTGGCATTGGCGTCCATGTTTGTTTGGGTCAGGAACATGTTGGCATTGGGGTTGGTGTCCATGATGGTTTGGGTCAGGAACATGTTGGTGTCCATGTTTGTTTGGGTCAGGAACATGTTGGCATTGGCGTCCATGTTTGTTTGGGTCAGGAACATGTTGGCATTGGCGTCCATGTTTGTTTGGGTCAGGAACATGTTGGCGTTGGCGTCTATGTTTGTTTGGGTCAGGAACATGTTGGCATTGGTGTCCATGATGGTTTGGGTCAGGAACTTGTTGGCGTTGGCGTCCATGTTTGTTTGGGTCAGGAACATGTTGGCGTTGGGGTTGGTGTCCATGATGGTTTGGGTCAGGAACATGTTGGTGTTGGCGTCCATGTTTGTTTGGGTCAGGAACATGTTGGCGTCCATGTCATGGATGTATAATAAGAACTGGATACAGCGTGGGAGGCGGGGCCTCGTTCATTCCTATGGGAGTTGCTCATTGGCGCATGAACATGAAGTCAAAATGGCCCAGCTTTTGAGAGAGTGAAACGTCACAGATTACCCGTCATGCCTGAGAAGTACCCGTATGTGCGTGTGCGCTCATAGAGCATGCGCAACTTCAACCACGCCCCCCAAAAGGCTCGTTCACATCAAGCCGTCCCGTGGGTTAGATGCGCGTCTATAATGCCGAGGAAAATAGCTCTCAGAATAACGTTATTATCACATTTTACAACTTGAGGACCGAATGTTTTTAATAAGGGCTATACAAACGTTCATACTGGGTAGTTTGTTTGTCGTTCCATGTTTGTTTGGTCAGGAACATGTTGGCGTCCATGTTTGTTTGGATCAGGAACTTGTTGGCATCCATGTTTGTTTGGGTCAGGAACATGTTGGCTTTGGCGTTCATGTTTGTTTGGGTCAGGAACATGTTGGCGTTGGCATCCATGTTTGTTTGGGTCAGGAACACGTTGGCGGCCATGTTTGTTTGGGTCAGGAACATGTTGGCGTTGGCGTTCATGTTTTTTTGGGTCAGGAACATGTTGGCGTTGGCATCCATGTTTGTTTGGGTCAGGAACACGTTGGCGGCCATGTTTGTTTGGGTCAGGAACATTTTGGTGTCCATGTTTGTTTGGGTCAGGAACACGTGATATTTGATGGCCGTATTTGTTTAATTTTCTTCTATTAGACAACGTTAGTGTACGTTTGTTGTTTAGCTGCTAATGTTAGCTCAGTAAAAGATAAATAAAATAGACCACACCCCTTTAGGAGACAGGAAGTGTACATTTGATTCCATTGGCGCCAATTGTAGTGAGTCATCTTTAGTTATAAAATATCTTTGTTTTTATCCACTTCTTCTTTGTGATAATAAAGTGAGAGATGTGGAAGCTGGTTTGTTTTTACAGCTTCTTGGAAGTAAATCACATTTTTCACAGAACTGATGAAACTTTCCAAAACAAGCAGGACTCTTTGTGTTCTTCCAGAGCTGTGAAGTGTTCTCAACGAAAACATAACGTGTGATGAAATGAGAGCTCAATAAAGTGTGTGTGATCTGAGGCAGAAACACAGCGGTCTCTGTTTCTCACACACACTTGGATATTGATTAGATTATAGTTCAGGATCTGATTGTTACTTTATCCACTACAGGAATATACAAACTAACAGTAGAACAAGACGTCAGATGTTCACTATCTCCTCTTTATGTCTCCTCTTCTCATGTCCTACTATCCGTCCTTGTTTCCTCAAATCTTCTCTCCCCTTCTGTTTCCTTTTTCTTGTTTCCTCTCCTCATTTGTCTCCTTTCCTCTTCTTGTTTCCTTTCCTCATTTCACATTTTTTCTGTCCTTGTCTCCAATCCTTTTTTCATTTGTATTAGTCTCCTCATCTAATTTCCTTGCTTCTGTCCTTGGTCCCTTTCCTTTTTAAATCTCCCATTTTGCTTTCTCTCTTCTATCCTTGCTCCCTCTCCTCTTTATGTCTCCTCTCCTTGTTTCCTCTCTTCTGTATGTTTTCTCCTCATTGCCTCTTCTCTACTTAATAATAATAATAGTTTAGATTTATATAGCGCCTTTCATGAGATCCAAGGTCGCTTTACAAAGAAGAACAGGGCAAAACAAACATAACAAAACAAAAGGCAGTCAGACAACCAGTCAGACAGAACAACAGATGGATTAGGGGCCAAAGGCCTTGGCAGACAGACGGGTCTTGAGGGTCCTTTGAAGGCGTCGAGCGTGGGGATGTTGCGGATCTCCGCAGGGAGAGCGTTCCAGAGGGTGGGGGCTGCCGCGCTGAAGGCTCTGTCCCCGAAGGTTTGCAGTTTGGTGCGGGGGGGGGGTGAGCAGGCCAGAGTCTGAGGACCGCAGGTTCCGGGGTGGGGCATGTGGGCGAAGGATGTCCGATAGGTACTGGGGGGCAAGGGCATGGAGGGACTTGTAGGTCAGGAGGAGGACTTTGTAGGATATGCGGGACTTGACCGGCAGCCAATGGAGGTGGATGAGGGTGGGAGTGATGGGCTGCCACGGCTTTGTGTGCGTGAGCACCCTAGCAGCACAGTTTGGACATACTGGAGCCTGTCCAGGGTTTTGTTGGGAACCCCGAACAGGACACCATTGCAGTAGTCCAAGCGGGAGGTGACAAACGCATGGACTAGGGTTTCGGCAACCGACTCCGAGAGTGACGGTCGGAGTCTGGCAATGTTCCTTAGGTGGAAAAAGGCCGATTTGGTCACAGACTTGACGTGGGAGTGGAAGGAAAGGGTGGAGTCGAGGATGACACCCAGGTTGCGGGCTTCAGGAGATGGGGAGATGGAGCAGCCGTCAACCTCGAGGATGGAGTCACCAACCTTCCAGAGCAGCGCCTTGGGTGCCACGACCACGAGCTCTGTTTTACCGCTGTTCAGCTTCAGATAGTTGGAAGACATCCATGTCTTGATGTCGTGCAGGCAGTTGCTGAGAGACTGAGGGGGGAGCTGGGAGGATGGAGTGGGGCTGAGATACAGTTGGGTATCATCAGCGTAGCAGTGGAAATCGAGTCCATGATGTCGGATGATCTGGCCGAGGGGGAGCATGTCAATGGTGAACAGGAGGGGGCCAAGCACAGAGCCCTGGGGTACACCGTGGTGGACTGGGACCGGGGGGGAATTTGAGCCACTGATGGAGACAAACTGTTTCCTGTTATGGAGGTAGGATGTGAACCAAGACAGCGCTGTGACAGTGACACCTTGTTTCCTCTCCTCTTTATGTCCCCTCTCCTCATTGCCTCGTTTATATCTTTGTTTCCTCTCTTCTGTCCTTGTTTCCTCTTCTTGTTTCCTTTTGTCTTAATGTCTCCTGTCCCTGTTCCTCTCCATGTTCCCTTTCCTCTTCTCTCTTCATCTCCTCTCCTTGACTCACAAACGGTTTCAGATTTGCACATTTCTTAACAATAAGGCATTTGTGTTGCATTCATGTGGTATTGGAAAAAATGGGAGAAATGAGTTCTGGCTGGCAGAAACAGATATCAAAGAGAAGTTTAAACACTGCGTGTAAATCAGATCGTGCCATTACCCTGACATGGAGAGTCTGTAAAGCAGAGAGGAGGGATGATGCAGGAATGCAGCAGCATATCTCTGATTGAAAGCTTAATTAAATCAAAATGTGTCTGCATACTTTCCCATGGGGGGGGGGGGTCCAATTAAAGGCTGACAGAGAGAGACGAGCAGACGGATAATAATCAGACAAAGAGACACACACACACACACACACACACACACACACACACACACACACACACACACACACACACACACACACACACACACACACACACACACACACACACACACACACACACACAGAGGAAGTGTGTTTGTCGTGTTATTTCTGGACTTTTTCAGCGGCAGCTAACGAGCTAAAATACCTGAGTGTTTGAAGAGAGATCAAACACTCAGAGGAATATTTAGTCATTCATACACTCTCTCCTCATTTCCTTTCCTCTGTCCTTGTTTACTGTCTTTGTTTCCTCTCCGGTGTCCTTCTTTTCTTTGCAGCTATTTCCAGTTTGCATTTCCTCTATCATCTGTCCTGGTTTCCTCTCTTCTGTCCTCATTTCCTCTCTTCTGTCCTTGTTTCCTATGCTCTATCCTCATTTCCTCTCTTCTGTCCTCGTTTCCTCTCTTATGTCCTTGTTTCCTCTCCTCTGTACTTGTTTCCTCTCCTCTGTCCTTGTTTCTTCTCCTCTGTCTTTGTTTCCTCTTCTCTATCCTTGTTTCATACGCTCTGTCCTTGTTTCCTCGAACTTCTGTCCTTGTTTCCTCTCTTCTGTCCTTGTTTCCTCTCCCCTGAGTAATTAGCTGACGCAGAACTGTGCTGTATTAACTTTTATACAAAACAGTTTTACAGATGGTGAAACACACACACACACACACACACACACACACACACACACACACACACACACACACACACACACACACACACACACACACACACACACACACACACACACACACACACACACACAAACGTTATGAGTTTTATGCCTCCTTTTCCTGTGAACATCCGCTCCTATAGGTTATCTAAAACATCCCATAGTTCTACAACGAATCAGAATACCTTAATACAGATAATATACATCTGCAGAGGGGGGAAGTACAGTAACATAGTATTTGTACTTTACTTTGTGTTAGAAAAGAAAGCAACCAATCAGATCTCGTTCTGGGTCACTGGGTATATTCTGCATCCTTGATCGAAGGCCCCGGCCGTTGCACTGGATGAGAGCGCACGTTTGGACTGACAGCTTGATCAACCAATCAGATATTGACTTGTAGCCAATGGGCGTGTTCTCTCAGAGTTCCCCTCGGTTCAGGTGCTCTAGAGGCCCGCTAGCTAACCGGCTCGAGGCAGAGGATCTAGAATGCGACGAAGCAATTCATGCCGTTTTATTGTTTTTAACGTGGAAATGACAAGAGCAACAGGTGGAGATGAAGTTGTTGCGGAATTGTTGTGAGAACCTTTTAAGACGACAATTCAGTGAAAAGACGGACATTATAAAGCCGTGGGGGGGGGTGTGTGTCTACTCCTTGCTGTCTCTGAGGAACTGCACACGGCTAAAGCAGCCTCCCTCTCCTCTGTCCTCATCCTGTTGGACCTGTCTGCTGCATTCGACACGGTGATCCATCAGATCCTCCTTCGCTCTCCAAGAACTTGGAGTTTCAGGCTCTGCACTTTCCCTCCTCACCTCATTCCTCAAAGACCGCACCTACAGGGTCACTTGGAGAGGGTCTGAGTCCGACCCTTGTTAATTAACTACAGGGGTCCCTCAGGGCTCTGTTCTTGGTCCTCTCCTCTTCTCCCTGTACACAAACTCGCTCGGATCAGTCATTAGCCCGCATGGTTTTTCATACCACTGCTACGCTGACGACGCCCAATGAGTCCTGTCCTTCCCCCGCTCAGAGACCCAGGTCGTCGCTCGCATCTCTGCATCTCTGAAAAGATTGTCCCTCTCTTGACCTGACCATCAACATCGGCCCCTCTGTTGTTTCCCCGACTCAGACTGCAAGGACTCTGGGTGAGACCCTAGATAACAACCTGTCCTTCACTGCAAACATCGCTGCTGCAACCCGCTGCTGCAGAAACACGCTCTCCAGCATCAGGAGGATGCGTCCCCAGCTGACCCAGAGAGCCACGCAGGTTCTGGTCCAGGCTCTCGTCAGCTCACGCCTAGACTCCTGCAGCTCCCTCCTGCTGGTCTACCTGCATGTGCCATCCGACCTCTCTCACCCAGAATGCAGCGGCTCGTCTGGTCTTCAACCTTCCTGAATGTTCCACACCACGCCGCTCCTCCGCTCCCTCCACTGGCTTCCGGTAACTGCTAGAATCCACTTCAAGACCCTGGTGCTTGCGTACCATGCTGCGAATGGATCTGGCCCTTCCTACATCCAGGACATGGTGAAACCGTGCACCCCAGCACGTGCACTCCGCTCTGCATCAGCCAGACGACTCGCTGCACCCTCGCTGCGAGGGGGACCCAAGTTCCATCAGCAGGAACACGTGGGTTTGCTGTCCTGGCTCCAAGATGGTGGAATGAGCTCCCACTGACATCAGGACAGCAGAAAGCTCACACACCTTCCAGACTGAGACTCATCTCTCTCGACTCCACCTCGAGGAGAGAACTACTAACAAAGCACTTATATACTAACAAAGGGCTGGCTCCTCTAAAGCCAGCTGAGTAGCACTTGAAATACTTGGCTCTATGAAACCTGATGTACTTTATGATTCTGTTTTCTTCAAGGTTGTGTCTTCCTGGTCGAACGCACTTATTGTAAGTCGCTTTGGATAAAAGCGTCAGCTAAATGTGATGTAATGTCTACAGAAGGTCCAGCTGTGATGTGACGGTTCGCCATTGTTATTTAGAGTCACTGCGTGCCTATTGGTTGGAACACGATCCGTGTATCCATCACTTCCTGGTCTTCTCTAAAGAAGAGGGACCAATGGAAACGTTGTCATGTTGCCGTTGGTCACCATGGAAACATTCATTAGCTAACAATGACATTATTGTTCTATTGATATAAAGGGAGGTCAGGTACTCTTTAAAGCAGCTGCTAGCTATGGGTACTTTTTACTGAAGCACACTTCAAAGCCTCTTTACTTTGACTTGAGTAAAGAAGTTTAGTCAGTACTTCTACTTTTACTAGAGTATTTTTAAACATGAGCATCTGTGCTTCTACTTGAGTCAAGGATGTGTTGCACCCTGGGAGTTGTAGTTAAAGGTCGTATCAGTGGAAGAAGGTGAGTCAGTCTGCAGGGAGACACGAGGCCAGTTAATGAGAAGTGAGGATCATTTGTCTTCGTCCAAATGTCGCTCTGAAGCTCCTCCACAGACACCATGACATCGTTCTTTGGCCGTTTCCCTGCGTCTGCTGCTCCTGAACAGCTCCCCCCACACACACACACACACACACACACACACACACACACACACACACACACACACACACACACACACACACACACACACACACACACACACACACACACACACACACACACACACACACACACACACACACACACACACACACACACACACACACACACACACACACACACACACACACACACACACTCTCTCCTCACACATGCCAGAGTTTCCACTTCACAAAACAGAAACCCTCCGATGTGTGCAAACGTCAGTCTTCAGAGTCTTCAGCGTCTTCAGCGTCTTCAGGGTCTTCAGAGTCTTCAGAGTCTTCAGAGTCTTCAGGGTCTTCAGAGTCTTCAGAACTCCAAAGAGCCTTTAGTAGGAACTCGATATAATTCGCGTGTACACCTTGTTGTTGTAGCCGAGCTCTCAGGATATCCACATCTTTGCCCCAGACTGCAATATTTAAACAAATGTTGATTAGATTCACTTGAAATTGTGTTCAAACATCAAGCACGCATCCCTTTGATGCCAGAGACCCTCTCACTTCTCGCCTCGCGCCTCCAACAGTTTGACAAATGGTGGTTTTCATAGATTCTAATTACGAGGAGTTCATGACCATCTGCATCTAGCATGAAGTGAGCGAGAAGTGTGTGAGACAATTAGGCCTCTTCTCTCGCTCTCCATGACCTCAGATTGTGTAGAAGTCTATGAGGACATGTTCCTACTTCTCTCTTTATATATAGATATATATATAATATTCAAAGTATTTGAATAAATACTCGTTCATTTCGCCCTTTAGATGAACTCAAACAACTTTTGTGATCTTCTGACTTTTTCGTGTATCGCCATCGCCCATTTTTCTATATATTTCTTCTTTGTTTGACGCTCTGATGTTTCTGGCTTCTATTTGAAAGTGACAGTCGAGGTACAAACAGGAAACACGTGTTCCTGTCTAGCAAGGGACACTGTGGTGGTGCGCTGTGTGTTCGGACCACAGAACAACCAGATGTTCTGCACTTCTGAACTGCCCTTCTCCTTGTTCCTATCACTATCAAACTCTTTGTTTGGGCCATTTATTCTCTACGGTATCCACGAGGGGAAGTGGTGAAGAAGACAAAAGCGTAGCAGAAACTAACTGACCATTGTTGATGACTTTTAAAGGATTCCTCTGTAGTTTTTTGGAGATCAATCGGATTTAATCCCATGTTGAATTCCTACCAGTTTGTTAATAACTATCTTACAGTTACAGGTTTCTGAAGACTTTCATTCCTCGAAAAGCTCCACCAGGCTTCACTTTGACAACACGGTCAATCACTTTGACTTCATCATAGAACAGAGTATCATCTGCATAAAGACGAAAAGCACAGACAGCCTTTCTCACGAAGTTAAATCTGATCCTAAAGCAGCATCTTAGTGCTTTCTTCAAACTCTGAGGTAAATCCAGAGGTGGGAAGTAGTGGAGTACAAATACCTGTACTTTCTACTTCTCTCATGTTGAACTCAAATACCTGTACTTTCTACTTCTCACATGTTGAACTCAAATACCTGTACTTTCTACTTCTTACATGTTGAACTCAAATACCTGTACTTTCTACTTCTCACATGTTGAACTCAAATACCTGTACTTTCTACTTCTTACATGTTGAACACAAATACCTGTACTTTCTACTTCTCTCATGTTGAACTCAAATACCTGTACTTTCTACTTCTTACATGTTGAACTCAAATACCTGTACTTTCTACTTCTCTCATGTTGAACTCAAATACCTGTACTTTCTACTTCTCACATGTTGAACTCAAATACCTGTACTTTCTACTTCTTACATGTTGAACTCAAATACCTGTACTTTCTACTTCTCACATGTTGAACTCAAATACCTGTACTTTCTACTTCTTACATGTTGAACACAAATACCTGTACTTTCTACTTCTCTCATGTTGAACACAAATACCTGTACTTTCTACTTCTCTCATGTTGAACACAAATACCTGTACTTTCTACTTCTCTCATGTTGAACACAAATACCTGTACTTTCTACTTCTCTCATGTTGAACACAAATACCTGTACTTTCTACTTCTCTCATTTTCCAAACAGGCTGGTTCCTTAGGTCTGATTGTGTGTTTGGTGGCGTGATCATTATTCAGGGTTCGTACGGTCATTGAAAACCTGGAAAAGTCGTGGAAATTCAAAATGTAAATTGCCCTGGAAAACAATATTTTTCCCAAAGTTTTGGAAAAGTCATGGAAATGTAACTAAAGTTGCGTCAAATATAATTTACATTTTATCTAACCGCTGAAATAATCTGCGATCGCGAGCTGTTATGTGCCATCATGACGCGCATGGTGTTATGTTTTAATATATGAAGCGCGAGCTGTGTGCTCGTTCTTCCTGCTCGGCTGAACTCTGCTGCTCCGGTATGAGGGTCAGCTACATTAGCTACACTGTGCGGAGTCACTGTGGCACAGGCTGAGCCGCTGGTGAACAGCTGTTAGAACGAGGTGTTCAGAGCGGCAGAGCGTGATGTGAACTGAAACGTTTTTCTGTGGCAATATTATTTAAGGAATCGTTGAGCTAGCTAGCTAGCATACATT
This sequence comes from Pseudochaenichthys georgianus, assembly GCF_902827115.2. Classification (NCBI taxonomy): domain Eukaryota; kingdom Metazoa; phylum Chordata; class Actinopteri; order Perciformes; family Channichthyidae; genus Pseudochaenichthys; species Pseudochaenichthys georgianus. Next base: position 12,436 of record NW_027262701.1, on the reverse strand, counting down.
GTCACTATCTGCTAACGTTAGCTTTAGTCTTCGTTTTCTAATAGTTATTTTCATAGGCTATAAACGGAGGTGGTATAAATATAGATCTTTACTAGAGTTAAAGTAGAAGTACTCAGATCTTGTTCTTGAGTAAAAGTAGAAGTACTCAGATCTTGTACTAGAGTAAAAGTAGAAGTACTCAGATCTTGTACTAGAGTAAAAGTAGAAGTACTCAGATCTTGTTCTTGAGTAAAAGTAGAAGTACTCAGATCTTGTACTAGAGTAAAAGTAGAAGTACTCAGATCTTGTTCTTGAGTAAAAGTAGAAGTACTCAGATCTTGTACTAGAGTAAAAGTAGAAGTACTCAGATCTTGTTCTTGAGTCAAAGTAGAAGTACTCAGATCTTGTTCTTGAGTAAAAGTAGAAGTACTCAGATCTTGTACTTCAGTAAAAGTAGAAGTACCAGAGTGTAGGAAGACTCTGTCACAGTAAAAGTGCTGCATTCAAAATGTTCCTCAAGTGAAAGTAGAAAAGTATTCTCATCAAAATATAGTGAAAGACAGTGAAAGTATTCGTTGTGCAGATTGGTCCATTTCAGAATAATATATCTGATGTGTTTTATAATGATTGATCATGAAAGTGTTCTCAACGCTGGTGAAGGTGCAGCTAGTCTGAAGTACTTTGTAGACTGCAGGGTAGCTGGTGGAGGTGCAGCTAGTCTGAAGTACTTTGTAGACTGCAGGGTAGCTGGTGAAGGTGCAGCTAGTCTGAAGTACTTTGTAGACTGCAGGGTAGCTGGTGAAGGTGCAGCTAGTCTGAAGTACTTTGTAGACTGCAGGGTAGCTGGTGAAGGTGCAGCTAGTCTGAAGTACTTTGTAGACTGCAGGGTAGCTGGTGAAGGTGCAGCTAGTCTGAAGTACTTTGTAGACTGCAGGGTAGCTGGTGGAGGTGCAGCTAGTCTGAAGTACTTTGTAGACTGCAGGGTAGCTGGAGGAGGTGCAGCTAGTCTGAAGTACTTTGTAGACTGCAGGGTAGCTGGTGGAGGTGCAGCTAGTCTGAAGTACTTTGTAGGCTGCAGGGTAGCTGGTGGAGGTGCAGCTAGTCTGAAGTACTTTGTAGACTGCAGGGTAGCTGGTGGAGGTGCAGCTAGTCTGAAGTACTTTGTAGACTGCAGGGTAGCTGGAGGAGGTGCAGCTAGTCTGAAGTACTTTGTAGACTGCAGGGTAGCTGGTGAAGGTGCAGCTAGTCTGAAGTACTTTGTAGACTGCAGGGTAGCTGGTGGAGGTGCAGCTAGTCTGAAGTACTTTGTAGACTGCAGGGTAGCTGGTGAAGGTGCAGCTAGTCTGAAGTACTTTGTAGACTGCAGGGTAGCTGGTGGAGGTGCAGCTAGTCTGAAGTACTTTGTAGACTGCAGGGTAGCTGGAGGAGGTGCAGCTAGTCTGAAGTACTTTGTAGACTGCAGGGTAGCTGGTGGAGGTGCAGCTAGTCTGAAGTACTTTGTAGACTGCAGGGTAGCTGGTGGAGGTGCAGCTAGTCTGAAGTACTTTGTAGACTGCAGGGTAGCTGGTGAAGGTGCAGCTAGTCTGAAGTACTTTGTAGACTGCAGGGTAGCTGGTGAAGGTGCAGCTAGTCTGAAGTACTTTGTAGACTGCAGGGTAGCTGGTGGAGGTGCAGCTAGTCTGAAGTACTTTGTAGACTGCAGGGTAGCTGGAGGAGGTGCAGCTAGTCTGAAGTACTTTGTAGACTGCAGGGTAGCTGGTGGAGGTGCAGCTAGTCTGAAGTACTTTGTAGACTGCAGGGTAGCTGGTGGAGGTGCAGCTAGTCTGAAGTACTTTGTAGACTGCAGGGTAGCTGGTGGAGGTGCAGCTAGTCTGAAGTACTTTGTAGACTGCAGGGTAGCTGGTGGAGGTGCAGCTAGTCTGAAGTACTTTGTAGACTGCAGGGTAGCTGGTGGAGGTGCAGCTAGTCTGAAGTACTTTGTAGACTGCAGGGTAGCTGGTGGAGGTGCAGCTAGTCTGAAGTACTTTGTAGGCTGCAGGGTAGCTGGTGGATTCACTCCAGGTGGAACTAAAGTCTGATTCAACACCTGGTTAGATTTCACATCCTTCATCTGTGAAGTAACTAAAGGGATTAAATACCATGTACCTCTGAACTGTAGAGGAGTGAAAGTACAAAGTAGCAAAACATTGAAATACTTAAATAAAGTACAAGTATCTCAAAATTGTACCCACGTATAGTACTTGTTGAGTTGATGAACGTAGTTACTTCACACCAGTATACAGACAGAAAGACTCAGCCTTGCACAGAGACAATACATTTCAAAATGCTCAACAGCCAGAATGATAAACTGACTGCTGCACAATTAAAATACATGCTTTTATATATTTCTACTAGATGCGACTCTTTGGCGTTTCTGTTCTTACCACCTGCTGCTCTCGTTGCTCTGACGGCTAACATCCTGTTATTCCTCACTTTAAAGCCGATGTCCCGTGGGGTCGGGGGTCGGGTCCTTGTCACCTTTTCCGTACCTGATGAGTTTGCCTCCCTGACTTCAGTTGCTTCAGCGAGTAGAAGCTAGGAAGCTACTATTGGATTTGTTTTCGATAGGGACGACATGTTTCATATGCAGACCTTATTTTCCTGTTCCATGTTCAAATAAACCATTTTCAGTGGTAATCTTTATTTGGTCATGGAAAATGAGGTAAAGGTCATTGAGAGGTCATTGAGAGGTCATGGAGAGGTCATGGAAAGTCTTTGGTGAAAAAGTGTATGAACCCTGATTATTATTTAGAGTCATTGCGTGCCTATTGATTTGAACACGATCCGTGTATCCGGGGCGGCGGGTGCTGTAGGCTAGGGAAGGCTAAGCCGTCCCAAATATTTGTGTCACTGCATCCTGATCAAATATAATGTATAATGTGTGTGTCTTTGACCTTAGCGTTGCTATGCAGCCACCTGTGCACTACGAAGCCAGTTCCACAGACCCTGGATACGTTTGAGTTATCTTCACTAACCCTAACAAACGAGATCTCGCTAAGCGGTCCCACGACGCTGGTTATCAACTCGGTGAATCAAGCCGGGGCTTCTCTCTCCAGCTGAGAGCGTTCACGTGAAAGGGGCGGGGCTAGCTACATTTGACCAATCACAAACAGGGACAAGTGTACTGACAGCGCAGCGTCATACTTCATTAATGAAAAGCAAACTAATATTAGACAAATATGAACTTTAAACATAACTTAGGACTCTGTCCTCAGATCCTCTGTCCTCAGACCCTCTGTCCTCAGACCCTCTGTCCTCAGACCCTCTGTCCTCAGACCCTCTGTCCTTAGACCCTCTGTCCTTAGACCCTCTGTCCTCAGACCCTCTGTCCTCAGACCCTCTGTCCTCAGACCCTCTGTCCTCAGACCCTCTGTCCTTAGACCCTCTGTCCTTAGACCCTCTGTCCTCAGACCCTCTGTCCTCAGACCCTCTGTCCTCAGACCCTCTGTCCTCAGACCCTCTGTCCTTAGACCCTCTGTCCTCAGACCCTCTGTCCTTAGACCCTCTGTCCTTAGACCCTCTGTCCTCAGAACCTCTGTCCTTAGACCCTCTATCCTTAGACCCTCTGTCCTCAGACCCTCTGTCCTTAGACCCTCTATCCTCAGACCCTCTGTCATCAGACCCTATGTCCTCAGACCCTCTGTCCTTAGACCCTCTGTCCGCAGACCCTCTGTCCTTAGACCCTCTGTCCTCAGACCCTCTGTCCTTAGACCCTCTCTCCTTAGACCCTCTGTCCTCAGACCCTCTGTCCTTAGACCCTCTGTCCTCAGACCCTCTGTCCTCAGACCCTCTGTCCTCAGACTCTCTGTCCGTAGACCCTCTGTCCTTAGTCCCTCTGTCCTCAGACCCTCTGTCCTCAGACCCTCTGTCCTTAGACCCTCTGTCCTCAGACCCTCTGTCCTCAGACCCTCTGTCCTCAGACTCTCTGTCCGTAGACCCTCTGTCCTCAGACCCTCTGTCCTTAGACCCTCTGTCCTCAGACCCTCTGTCCTCAGACTCTCTGTCCGTAGACCCTCTGTCCTTAGTCCCTCTGTCCTCAGACCCTCTGTCCTCAGAACCTCTGTCCTCAGACCCTCTGTCCTCAGACCCTCTGTCCTTAGACCCTCTGTCCTTAGTCCCTTTGTCCTTAGACCCTCTGTCCTCAGACCCTCTGTCCTCAGACCCTCTGTCCTCAGACCCTCTGTCCTTAGACCCTCTGTCCTCAGACCCTCTGTCCTCAGACCCTCTGTCCTTAGACCCTCTGTCCTCAGACCCTCTGTCCTCAGACCCTCTGTCCTCAGACCCTCTGTCCTTAGACCCTCTGTCCTCAGACCCTCTGTCCTCAGACCCTCTGTCCTCAGACTCTCTGTCCGTAGACCCTCTGTCCTTAGTCCCTCTGTCCTCAGACCCTCTGTCCTCAGACCCTCTGTCCTCAGACCCTCTGTCCTTAGACCCTCTGTCCTCAGACCCTCTGTCCTCAGACCCTCTGTCCTCAGACTCTCTGTCCTCTGATCCTCTGTCCGTAGACCCTCTGTCCTTAGACCCTCTGTCCTCAGACCCTCTGTCCTCAGAGCCTCTGTCCTCAGACCCTCTGTCCTCAGACTCTCTGTCCGTAGATCCTCTGTCCTCAGAGCCTCTGTCCTTAGACCCTCTGTCCTCAGACCCTCTGTCCTCAGACTCTCTGTCCGTAGACCCTCTGTCCTTAGTCCCTCTGTCCTCAGACCCTCTGTCCTCAGACCCTCTGTCCTCAGAGCCTCTGTCCTCAGACCCTCTGTCCTCAGACTCTCTGTCCTTAGACCCTCTGTCCTCAGACCCTCTGTCCTCAGACCCTCTGTCCTTAGACCCTCTGTCCTCAGACCCTCTGTCCTCAGACCCTCTGTCCTCAGACTCTCTGTCCTTAGACCCTCTGTCCTCAGACCCTCTGTCCGTAGACCCTCTATCCTCAGACCCTCTGTCCTCAGACCCTCTGTCCTCAGACCCTCTGTCCGTAGACCCTCTGTCCATAGACCCTCTGTCCTTAGACCCTCTATCCTCAGACCCTCTGTCCTCAGACCCTCTGTCCTCAGACCCTCTGTCCTTAGACCCTCTGTCCTCAGACCCTCTGTCCTCAGACCCTCTGTCCTCAGACCCTCTGTCCGTAGACCCTCTATCCTCAGACTCTCTGTCCTCAGACCCTCTGTCCGTAGACCCTCTATCCTCAGACTCTCTGTCCTCAGACCCTCTGTCCTCAGACCCTCTGTCCTCAGACCCTCTATCCTCAGACCCTCTGTCCTCAGACCCTCTGTCCTCAGACCCTCTGTCCGTAGACCCTCTATCCTCAGACCCTCTGTCCTCAGACCCTCTGTCCTCAGACCCTCTGTCCTCAGACCCTCTGTCCGCAGACCCTCTCTCCTTAGACCCTCTGTCCTCAGACCCTCTGTCCTTAGACCCTCTGTCCTCAGACCCTCTGTCCTCAGACCCTCTGTCCTCAGACTCTCTGTCCGTAGACCCTCTGTCCTTAGTCCCTCTGTCCTCAGACCCTCTGTCCTCAGACCCTCTGTCCTTAGACCCTCTGTCCTCAGACCCTCTGTCCTCAGACTCTCTGTCCGTAGACCCTCTGTCCTCAGACCCTCTGTCCTTAGACCCTCTGTCCTCAGACCCTCTGTCCTCAGACTCTCTGTCCGTAGACCCTCTGTCCTTAGTCCCTCTGTCCTCAGACCCTCTGTCCTCAGAACCTCTGTCCTCAGAACCTCTGTCCTTAGTCCCTTTGTCCTTAGACCCTCTGTCCTCAGACCCTCTGTCCTCAGACCCTCTGTCCTCAGACCCTCTGTCCTTAGACCCTCTGTCCTCAGACCCTCTGTCCTCAGACCCTCTGTCCTCAGACCCTCTGTCCTTAGACCCTCTGTCCTCAGACCCTCTGTCCTCAGACCCTCTGTCCTCAGACCCTCTGTCCTCAGACCCTCTGTCCTCAGACCCTCTGTCCTCAGACCCTCTGTCCTTAGACCCTCTGTCCTCAGACCCTCTGTCCTTAGACCCTCTGTCCTCAGACCCTCTGTCCTCAGATCCTCTGTCCTCAGACCCTCTGTCCTCAGACCCTCTGTCCTCAGACCCTCTGTCCTCAGACCCTCTGTCCTCAGACTCTCTGTCCGTAGACCCTCTGTCCTCAGACCCTCTGTCCTCAGACCCTCTGTCCTCAGACCCTCTGTCCTTAGACCCTCTGTCCTCAGACCCTCTGTCCTCAGACCCTCTGTCCTCAGACTCTCTGTCCGTAGACCCTCTGTCCTTAGTCCCTCTGTCCTCAGACCCTCTGTCCTCAGACCCTCTGTCCTCAGACCCTCTGTCCTCAGACCCTCTGTCCTCAGACTCTCTGTCCTCTGATCCTCTGTCCGTAGACCCTCTGTCCTTAGACCCTCTGTCCTCAGACCCTCTGTCCTCAGAGCCTCTGTCCTCAGACCCTCTGTCCTCAGACTCTCTGTCCGTAGACCCTCTGTCCTCAGAGCCTCTGTCCTTAGACCCTCTGTCCTCAGACCCTCTGTCCTCAGACTCTCTGTCCGTAGACCCTCTGTCCTTAGTCCCTCTGTCCTCAGACCCTCTGTCCTCAGACCCTCTGTCCTCAGAGCCTCTGTCCTCAGACCCTCTGTCCTCAGACTCTCTGTCCTCAGACCCTCTGTCCTCAGACCCTCTGTCCTCAGACCCTCTGTCCTTAGACCCTCTGTCCTCAGACCCTCTGTCCTCAGACCCTCTGTCCTCAGACTCTCTGTCCTTAGACCCTCTGTCCTCAGACCCTCTGTCTTTAGACCCTCTGTCCTCAGACCCTCTGTCCTCAGAGCCTCTGTCCTCAGACCCTCTGTCCTCAGACCCTCTGTCCTCAGACCCTCTGTCCTTAGACCCTCTGTCCTCAGACCCTCTGTCCTCAGACCCTATGTCCTCAGACCCTCTGTCCTTAGACCCTCTGTCCTCAGACCCTCTGTCCTCAGAACCTCTGTCCTTAGAACCTCTGTCCTCAGACCCTCTGTCCTCAGACCCTATGTCCTCAGAACCTCTGTCCTTAGAACCTCTGTCCTCAGACCCTCTGTCCTCAGAACCTCTGTCCTTAGACCCTCTGTCCTTAGACCCTCTGTCCTCAGACCCTCTGTCCTCAGAACCTCTGTCCTCAGACCCTCTGTCCTCAGACCCTCTATCCTCAGACCCTCTGTCCTCAGACCATCTGTCCTCAGAACCTCTGTCCTTAGACCCTCTATCCTTAGACCCTCTGTCCTTAGACCCTCTGTCCTCAGACCCTCTGTCCTCAGAACCTCTGTCCTTAGACCCTCTGTCCTTAGACCCTCTGTCCTCAGACCCTCTGTCCTCAGACCCTCTCTCCTCAGACCCTCTGTCCTTAGACCCTATGTCCTCAGACCCTCTGTCCTTAGACCCTCTGTCCTCAGACCCTCTGTCCTTAGACCCTATGTCCTCAGACCCTCTGTCCTCAGACCCTCTGTCCTCAGACCCTATGTCCTCAGACCCTCTGTCCTTAGACCCTCTGTCCTCAGACCCTCTATCCTCAGACCCTCTGTCCGTAGACCCTCTGTCCTTAGACCCTCTGTCCTTAGACCCTCTGTCCTTAGACCCTCTGTCCTCAGACCCTCTGTCCTCAGACCCTCTGTCCTTAGACCCTCTGTCCTTAGACCCTCTGTCCTTAGACCCTCTGTCCTTAGACCCTCTGTCCTCAGACCCTCTGTCCTCAGAACCTCTGTCCTTAGACCCTCTGTCCTTAGACCCTCTGTCCTTAGACCCTCTGTCCTCAGAACCTCTGTCCTCAGACCCTCTATCCTTAGACCCTCTGTCCTCAGACCCTCTGTCCTCAGACTCTCTGTCCTCAGACCCTCTGTCATCAGACCCTATGTCCTCAGACCCTCTGTCCTCAGACCCTCTGTCCTCAGACCCTCTGTCCTCAGACCCTATGTCCTCAGACCCTCTGTCCTTAGACCCTCTGTCCTCAGACCCTCTGTCCTCAGACCCTCTGTCCTCAGAACCTCTGTCCTTAGACCCTCTGTCCTTAGACCCTCTGTCCTCAGACCCTCTGTCCTTAGACCCTCTGTCCTCAGACCCTCTGTCCTTAGACCCTCTGTCCTTAGACCCTCTGTCCTTAGACCCTCTATCCTTAGACCCTCTGTCCTTAGACCCTCTGTCCTCAGACCCTATGTCCTCAGACCCTCTGTCCTCAGACCCTCTGTCCTCAGACCCTCTGTCCTCAGACCCTCTGTCCTCAGAGCCTCTGTCCTCAGACCCTCTGTCCTCAGAACCTCTGTCCTCAGACCCTCTGTCCTCAGACCCTCTGTCCTCAGACCCTCTATCCTCAGACCCTCTGTCCGTAGACCCTCTGTCCTTAGACCCTCTGTCCTTAGACCCTCTGTCCTCAGACCCTCTGTCCTCAGAACCTCTGTCTTTAGACCCTCTGTCCTTAGACCCTCTGTCCTCAGACCCTCTGTCCTTAGACCCTCTGTCCTCAGACCCTCTGTCATCAGACCCTATGTCCTCAGACCCTCTGTCCTTAGACCCTCTCTCCTTAGACCCTCTTTCCTCAGACCCTCTGTCCTCAGACCCTCTGTCCTTAGACCCTCTATCCTCAGACCCTCTGTCCGTAGACCCTCTGTCCTTAGACCCTCTGTCCTTAGACCCTCTATCCTTAGACCCTCTGTCCTTAGACCCTCTGTCCTCAGACCCTCTGTCCTCAGAACCTCTGTCATTAGACCCTCTGTCCTTAGAACCTCTGTCCTTAGACCCTCTGTCCTCAGACCCTCTGTCCTTAGACCCTCTGTCCTTAGACCCTATGTCCTCAGACCCTCTGTCCTCAGAGCCTCTGTCCTCAGACCCTCTGTCCTCAGACCCTCTGTCCTTAGACCCTCTGTCCTCAGACCCTCTGTCCTTAGACCCTCTGTCCTTAGACCCTCTGTCCTCAGACCCTCTGTCCTTAGACCCTCTGTCCTCAGACCCTATGTCCTCAGACCCTCTGTCCTCAGACCCTCTGTCCTTAGACCCTCTGTCCTCAGACCCTCTGTCCTCAGACCCTATGTCCTCAGACCCTCTGTCCTCAGACCCTCTGTCATCAGACCCTCTGTCCTCAGACCCTCTGTCCTCAGACCCTCTGTCCTCAGACCCTCTGTCCGTAGACCCTCTGTCCTTAGACCCTCTGTCCTCAGACCCTCTATCCTCAGACCCTCTGTCCGTAGACCCTCTGTCCGTAGACCCTCTGTCCTTAGACCCTCTGACCTTAGGTTCCTCTGTCCTTAGACCCTCTGTCCTTAGACCCTCTGGAACATGGAGAAACCTCAGGGAGAGCAGCAGAGGAGAATCCTCTCCCAGGACGGACAGACTGCAATGTGTGTGAATCCAAGAGATAATACATGTTATAGCATATAGACCGAATGTTAGGAAATGCATGTGTCTGTAATGAGAAGATGAATCCACGAGGATGTCAGCTACAGTCCTGAGGAAGCCTTCAGGGAAGCAGCATGACGAGACCCAAGGCAGGACCGCAGAGACAGGTTCAGCCACGACCCGAAGTCCACCACTTAATCCAGAACTCAGGATAGAGGATCCAGGACACAGGATAGAGGATCCAGGACACAGGATAGAGGATCCAGGACACAGGACTAGAGCAAGAGGATCAGCCTCGACTCCGGGTCCCGGCGTAGATATAGATACAAGACAAGAAGAAAGATGTGGCTGGGTTCATCGGAACAAGAGAATACACAGACACAGACGGAGAGGGCAGAGGTCATTGGATCAAAGTTATTCTTGATGACCCTCTAGAAAGATCTCATGAACTTCCCACTCAATCCATCAAGACCCGAGCAGGTCTATTAGAAGTCAGAGGTAAAGGCCGGCGCATACCGCTCATGGAATCCCTCACCATATGAACTCTGACCCCTCAAGTGAACAAGTGAAGAGACACCAGCTCCTTTTTAGAATAGTCTTTCTTCTCTTCTCAGAGAAACAAGGGGATGAGGAGAGCAGCCAGAAACAGAGGAAGAGGCACAACGTGACTACGTGAATGCACTCTCCTCAATATTAAACGAGTAAGAGGTGTCATTTGACTCGAGTGTTTCCTCAACTTAATGTGTTGCTTAAAATAATGCTTCTGCATCCAGTCGGTGACGCTGAGGCACGGCCAGATACGGCTCAGCTGATCAGGAGATATTGTGATATTATATGATCGATGATCTGATCGATGATGTGATATGAATGATAAGTGCGACACGTCGGCGTCTGCTCTGCATACGGCAGTTTAAACTGTATTTCCTCTACCCTGTAATATGACTTGATTTAAACTCCGCACACTGAGCTCTGATTGGTCAGCAGGCGGTGCTTCCACTGAGTTGATCTCTTTTCTATAGACGCCGGAGGCGGGCAGCGTCAGGTAAAAGAAGTGATTTAGCCAAACCTGAGCTCGCGCCGCCTATGCGTGTATCCATCACTTCCTGGTCTTCTCTAAAGAAGAGGGACCAATGGAAACGTTGTCATGTTGCCGTTGGTCACCATGGAAACATTCATTAGCTAACAATGACATTATTGTTCTATTGATATAAAGGGAGATCAGGTACTCTTTAAAGCAGCTGCTAGCTATGGGTACTTTTTACTGAAGTACACTTCAAAGCCTCTTTACTTTGACTTGAGGAAAGAAGTTTAGTCGGTATTTTTAAACACGAGTATCTGTACTTCTTCTAGAGTAAAGGATGTACTTTTGCCCTCTGGGTAAATCCAATGTAAATGTGGTCGTGCTCTCAGTCTTCATCCATTCACAGAAACCATATCCTTGTCTTTCAGCAGCTTGTTGTGACTACACCCGATTTAAAACCAGACTCCACTCGCTGCCCAAATGCAAATCCACAGGTGGGTCCAGTTTAGAAAACAGGCTTGTGGTAAAAAAGGAAAAAAAAGCCAAATTACAAACAGGAGATTCTCTTGAATGCACGTCCAAGAGAGGGTGGGAGTTGTTTGGATGCAACACTCAACATGTGGGACTGAGGTGTGGACAACCTTAACGCAGACGTCTCTTTTTAGCCCCAAACCTTTTATCTCTCTCCAGAAGGTCTCTTTGAAACTGTAACATGAATAAAAAGAAGATTATGAATTCTTTAGCATGTTAAAAAGCACCATTTAGAGCAGCTTCAGTGACTAAAAGTTCTGAGTCAGACAGTGGAAAATTACTTTTAAAGAGGACTATATGAAGCAGCTGTAAGGATCTTTCATTTAAATCAAGGTAATGACGTCCAAAAACAAATATAAAGGTCTCTTTGAAACTGCACTTTGGATAAAAAGCAGATTATGAATTCTTTAGCACGTTAAAAAGCACAATTTAGAGCAGCCTTTGTGACTAAAAGGATGGTCCACAAAGGTAATGTATAAGACTATCTTTGACCAATTTCGTCAAAGATAAGTCAAGAACCAAGATATTAATATCCAAAAACCAAGACTTTCAGGTACAATAAGTTGTTCAAATGTATCTGTTCACTCTCGCCAAGGCGTGTTTCATGCACTGTGAAGGATATCAGTAATAATGATGGAGATATCTCAAGATGACTGATCTTTTCTTCAACTTCCTGTAGTCTTTGCTCCCAATAATCTCCATCAGAAACAGGACTTGCAGTCAAAGTCAGACTTGTTGTGTAATTGCACCTGAAACTCAAAGTAAGTCACGATGTTGAGACTCTTCAGAAAGTCTTTCTTCATGTTTGAACAGGAAGTCATGACTCCTGCAGAGCAACACATCGCTTTACTCTTCAAAGTCAGAAATAAAGATTTCTCCCACTAAAACACGCTCATTTGCGGCCACACGATGAAGAGCATTATTCATGTCGTGGGATCTTTAACATCCAGGCTGCAGCTTTTTACGTAACTAACATCTGAAACGTCCCATAAAGCGTTCGTATGTGGAGGAGAGAAGAAGAAGAAGAGCAGCTCTGACACTTCACAGGAATGAAAACGCTGCCATACTCTTTGATTGTGGAGGTCAAACTCAGAGCAGCAGATTCAGGCAACCTCAGATCTACACACACACACACACACACACACACACACACACACACACACACACACACACACACACACACACACACACACACACACACACACACACACACACACACACACACACACACACACCACACACACACACACACACACACACACACACACACACACACACACACACACACACACACACACACACACACACACACACACACACACACACACACACACACACACACACTCTTTACATACATGGTGCTGCCTTGATGTTGCGCTAACATGATGTAACAGCAGGTCCCATGGGTGCTGGTTAGTCGACTTAATGTTAGCTTCAAAGAGCAGAGAGAGAAGAAGGGTGGAGAGGAGGGGAGGTAACACGGAGGTGAAGAAGAAGTGAGCGTCTCCCATGATCAATTTCTTTATCTCCAAAACTGCTCGTTGTGAC